>NC_143429.1:10664222-10966333 GCF_059467195.1 Physcomitrium patens | reverse complement strand
TGGGTGATGTGAGTGAAAGACCCCATAGGTGCACAAATCAATCTGAGAGGTGGGTGGCACATGTAGGGGTGGTTAAGAACAGATCTCACGTGGTTTGCAACATTTTTGATGGTTGTAGGTTCAGTCACTCGCCCGGTATCTTCATGACGGAGCAGGTGAGGGCATGGAAAAAGGTTACGGGTGCGGTGCATGCCAAGGGAGCTTACATCTTTTGTCGGATCTGGCATGTTGGTCGGGCTTCCCATTACAGTAAGTCCTTCAAACTCGAAGTTTTAACACACTCTCTACCTTCGAACTCGAACACTCTGCTGCTGCTGAGTCCTAGGGGTTTACAACACAATACTTAAGATTTTTCACCAGTGCTCTACTGAGTGACATACATGGTTTGGCAGTTCATCAACCCAATTGGCAAAAGCCGTTATCATCTACGGGCAAAGCCATTCAACCCCCCTTCCTGGTGAGGCTGAGCGAAGGCGAGATGGCACGTTTTTCGGATCCGCGAGCTCTAGCAGCCCATGAGATCCCGCTCATCGTGCAGCAATTCCAACACGCCGCCAAAAACGGTATTGCCGCAGGTAATTCTTTTGCTCCGACAGAAGTGCATACGGTTTTCTTGACCTTCGACCTCCCTTCGTAATGTTTCAATCTATCGTCCCTTTGAATCATATCGTTTGTAGCATATGAAGAATACATCTTCTCCACGTTGAGAAGTCCTCTTGTTCGTCAACATACAGGTGGGAAATGACGTCCTATGGATCATCCAATCAGGCTAGAGTCAAATTCTTTGAATGGTGGATCTATCAACATCCTAATCCATCTTTCCAGCCTCTTGTCTCTGTGACTTGTTTACACATGGATCAAACAATAAAGTATATTTTCACATTTTTCGCCAGGCTTCGACGGCGTAGAATTACACGCGGCACACGGCTACCTGGTGGACCAATTCTTGAAAGACGGAATTAATGATCGAACTGACGAGTACGGGAGCTCGGTAGAGAACCGATGTCAATTTTTGTTGGAATTCGTGGCAGCAATTGTTGAAAACGTCATTATTATTAATATGATCAATTGATACACAATATATATATTGTGTGTACACACTGTGTACCACTGTGACACCAAGGTCAATATAGAGTACATAGTATTCTACACAGGAGACTAGTGTACTATATAATATAATTCTCCCGATACTCCCACTAGTACACTAATCTTCATCCTCAAATTGGATTTCATCTATTACGGAAGTTCATCCATTATGAGAAATATGTATGAGAAATATAGGATTTCAATCTCTTTTTCGGGTGTTGCATTGATGTAGAGCTCTCTCGCAGCTCTCCCATTGCTTCTTCAAATCTGAGAAGGTATGTGTTTCTTTGATGATTTTGAATTGTTGTTAGATTGTGTTTCATGATTGCTCCGCGCACACTCTTTTTTTGTTGTGAAGCTGTCTTTGCTGTTGTTGTTGGAGCTATTGGTGCTATTGAAGATTGTTGCCCCCCTAAAGATTGGCTCCACTACTTGCGTATATATTCATGGAGGATTGGCTATCGATGTAGGCGCCTTGATGGGCTTTGCGATGAGGTCAACCGATGTCGTATTACATGCTATCTAGCTTGAGAACGCACAGGGCATCTGGCTGTGGAAGATAAAACTTCAATATGCCAACTTCTGATACCTCTTTATACTAATGATCAAATATCCTCTATCCGTACCGTAAGATTAACACAAATTTTTGCATGCACTTAGTATACTCAACCATCTAAACACCTCTAAAATTTCAACCACAGATGTCTCTCTAATTTCACAAAACAGTCAAGAGTACTAGCCTTTACTTTATTGCAAAAATCCAATTCACCAATACAAACATTGACTTTGAGCAACGATTGCAAAGTCCTCCTAAACCCTATGAAATCCAATTCTACACCTTTCGAAGGAGCTTGAAGCTAGCTCTCCGATCTCAAAATTTTGATCTCTGAATGCCCCCTTCTTTTTCCTCTCCTCTCCTTTAACTCCGTGAGGTCTCCTATTCTTCCGCCATGGACTCCGAATTGGAACAGCAGACCCGCCTCCATAGAATTCCCGCCTCTAAGAGGATCTTTTCATGGAAAGGACGTTTCTCCGAAACGGCATAGAGAACGGGAGAGCTTGAAATGGAACCGAAGCCTTTGTATTCGAGACCTCATTGGATTGCCCAACCGAGTCAGGTCTCATACTGGGTAAGAGGCCATTACCAATACTTGGATTGGATGTCCCCGTAATTGGGTCAAATTGGCCCTTCACTTCAGACTCACCTGAATATTGAATTGATTCTTTCTCCTTTTGTCGACTCCTGGTAAGAAAGGCTTGAACTTATTCTACCTGATTTATTGGAGAATCTTGAGGACCTCAATTTATCCTCTCAATTTTTCCCTAGCTTTGGATTTGCTGATCACGATTATTGAAATTGAACGGAGCATTACATTGCTAATAAGTATGCCGTGACTGCTTGCTATTCCCACACACTAGTGCGTAATTGACACTGGCTTTGGGATTGGCACATTCACTAGCATGATGACCAATCTGTCTGCAACGAAAATAATGAAGTGATCTTTTTGCATCCCCATCAGGCATATTGGATGTCTCCATCGGTATATACTTATTAGGCTTATTCCATATAGGATTAGAAAATGATCCTGGTCATCCCGTTGGTATGAAGGGTATTTGGTTCGATGACGCTAGTAGAGCATACACTGTTGTCACATTCGATGGTACAACTTACAATGGAGTGACATTAACTAGCCCCTGAATATTGGCACTGGAATTGGCCACTGTTTCTAACATCCAAGATGACTAAATATTAATAAATCTTATTCATTTATATTTTCATCATATAGTCATGTTGTAACATGGCACTGTCGATGTGGGATCGGCCATGGTGAGTTCCACTGCTATTGTGATGAGCTTTGGTGTCGGAGTGGAGTTGAGAAGAATAGGATATATACCTAGTTGAGATATGCATTGAAAATGTTTCTCTTTGGAAAGAGATTTTGTAAATACGTTTGTTGTCATATACATGGTTGGCACATATTATAATTTAATTTCGTCGGCAAGTATCTTTTTTCTTATAAAATGGTATTGTGTGTCCACTTATTTGCTTCTGGAGTGATATTTTATATTTTCACTGAGAGCATTTGTACTTTGACTGTCTGAGTATATGATGGTGGGTGCTTGTTGAGGGAATCCAAGCTCATGTAATAATTTTCTCAAGCATATGGCTTCAGTGGTTGCTTTTATTAAAGCCATGTATTCTGATTCTGTGGATGACAAAGCAACTGATTGTTGTTTCTTGCTATCCTAAGAGATAACTCTTCTAGCTAGTAAGAAGCAAAAGCCAGAGGTGGAGCGACGGATGTCCTTATGACCTGCCTAGTCAACATCAAAATAACCATGGAGAATATCACCTTGAGGTAAGTGTTGATATTTTATTCCAAAAGATAATATGCCTTTTATATATCTCATAGTTCTTTTCAAAGTTTGAATATGTGTAGGTCCTAATTTAGAAAGATATTGTACTAAACTGTTGATAGTATAAGCACAATCAAGTCTAGAATTAACAATGGCATGCATTAAACTGCCAACAACTTGAGAATAGAGATAAGCAGATAAAGTAATAGGATCTTTATTACTTAAACAAATTTCTGACTGAATTATGATGCTTAATGGATTGGAATTCAATATATTTAATTCATTAAATTTATTTGTTAGATATTTGGCTTGATGGAAGATGATCCATCCTTCTTTTTGATTTCTTAATATGGCATTGCCTAAAGTATAATGGATTTTTCTTTCATCGGACATATCAAATTCTTGTTAGAGAATGTCTTTGACTTACTGAATTAAAGGAAGCTTGTTGCTGACAAGAATACAGTCATCAACATAGAGTGTAATTATGATAAAATCTTAATTATGTTATCTTTTGATGTATATATTTACATCTATTTTGAGATGTTGGTATTTATGAAGGATTAAGTACTGATCTAATTATTGATACCATGCTCTAGATGATTGTTTAAGATCATATAGGGATTTATTTAATTTACATATCTTATTAGTATGTATAGAGGGTAATCCTTCAAGAATAGTCATATAGATGTCTTCTTCTATAAAACCATTTAAAAAGATTGTTTTAATATCTAGTTGATGTATTTCCAAATTATGTTAAGCGGTTAAAGCAAGAAGAACTTTGATAGAGTTAAGTTTGACTAGAGGAGAGTATGTCTTTGTATAATCAATACCTTGAACTTAGGTGAAACCTCTAGCAACTAGCTTTACTTTATATTTGTCAACACTTCCATCAGCTTTAGTTTTGATTTTAAAAATCCACTTTGAACTGATTGATTTTTGATTAGGAGGTAAATTTGTCATATGCCATATATTGTTCTTATTTACGAATGTAATTTCAGCATTGATTGCTTGTTGCCATTCTTCAGCATCAACCCTCTCCATTACTTCTTGAATGGAGTTTGGAGCTTCTATATGAGTAGAAACAAGGTGGGCTTGGTAATGTGGATTGTTGTATAGACTCCAACAATCTTCAGGTTGGTTGAATAATTCTTGTTGGTCTAGAACTAGTAAGAAGATTTGGAGCCTTCAATGTGGAATGTACTTCATCATCAACAAGAGGTAAGATCTCTTGATCATTTGGTAATAATAGTTGAAAGAAGTCTTCTATGACATCAATGCGAGAAGGGAGTTGTTCTCCTACATTTGAAGGAATATTATGTATTGGTGATTCATCAAATACATGTATTTCTTGTGGTAGTGATATTGATGTGGAAGACATGCCTTGAATAGAAGGGAGGATTTGTTCATTGGTCCTTTTAGTTATTGAATGATATTTTAATAATTTTAAATCTAGTAAGAGTTCTTCATTGCCCTTTTACAAGTATGGGGTTGTTTGTGGATCATGTAGATTCTCATTACAGAGAACATTTCTTAAAATAAGAATTTGTTGACTTTGTATATTCATAAGTCTATAGGCTTTAGTTTCTTCACTATAGCCTAGAAAGATAGCCTCTTGTGAATGAAGGTCTAACTTCTTTTTTATTTCTTTAGGAATGAATATATGAGCTTTGCAACCAAATATTTTAAGGTAGGATAAATTTGGTTGTCATTTGTACTATAATTCAAATGATGTTTTGGTAACTTGTATAGATTTTGTAGGGCCCCTATTTTAGAGGTAATTTATTGTTTGGAGTGCTTCACTCCAAAAAGTTTTAGGTAAGTTTGAATAGGATAGCATTGCAAGTACTACTCCTATTAATATTCTATTTTTTCTTTCAGAACCACCATTTTGTTGTAGTGTATGTAATTATCGTTTTACTTATTCTACAAATTCCTTTCAGAATAAACATATATAGGGGAATTCAAATACAAAAAAAGACTAAGCGCATGAGCTTTACCAGTTAGGGTCACACAATTAACTGTATTCCAAACCACTAAAACACTAAGAAACACTAAAATGCTTCTTTCCAATAACAATACTCCTTCATCATTTGATAACAATAGTGTGCAATCTCGCACTCTTAAAAGACTGCTCAAAACTCATAAATTCCATCCAACACCAAGAATAACAGACTTCACTCCAACCAATCTGGATTCACAAAATTTTTGTAATCACAGACTTCCTCTATCCAAAACACACACAACTCTCAATAAACAAACAAATTTCAAAATTAAAATCTTAAAATTTGATTATGAAGGTGAATATACATCCAATGATTTTAAAGATTTTTGTAACAAAGAAGGTATTAAATAAGAATATACTATAGCTTATACACTGTAGAATAGATATTAGTTTGTTTTTGTAAGATATTAATAAAATAGATTAATAGTCCATAGAATACTCAATTCAGGATGATGGATGGTTGATTTAGTTATTAAAAGCGGTTATTATCGGATTACGGTTAAGATTTGGAAATCAATAACAATTATATAGGAGCTGTATAGCTTATACACTATAGAATAGATATAGGATACACTGTTGAATTTTTTAAATGCTTCAAATTTGTGTTTCATCAAATACACTTAGCAATATCTTATTAGATCATCAATAAATGTGATGAAGTAAGTACATCCTGAATTTAAGCCTACTTACATAGATCTGCAAATGTCAGAGTGTATAAGTTCTAATAATTGGGTAGCTCTTTGTGCACCTTGTATAAGAAACTTTTTTTTATATTGTTTACTTTCTATGCAAGGTTGACATAAGGTAATTTTTCTTTCATCAAAGGGATCAATCCCCTTTGCCATGGTTTGTATTTATTTGAATCTTTGAGGATTTATGTGTCCTAATCTTAGGTGCCACAAATCAGCTTTATTTAATTATATTATTGTTGGAATAGCAATTTGAAGCTTGTTTGAAAGTATAGTTGTATCTAATTCATATAAATCAGGATTTAATTTGCATATTACAATGATTTGATAAAATTTATTTATAAGTGTAGTGGTGTCAGTTTTTATGCGAATTTCTCTTCCTACCTTATCTAATTATTTGGTAGAGAATAAATTCTTTGCAAGTCTAGGTATATGTAATACATCAAGTATAATCTTCTCATCACCATTTGCAAGTGTGATATTTATATTACCATGTCCTTCTATTATATATGATGTAATATCATCTCTGTGATTGTCATTTTACTTACTCTAACTAATTTAATCAGAGTAATCTGTATAGAGGAATTTGAACACAGGGAAAGAATACCGCATGAGCTTACACGTTAGGGTCACATAATTAACTGTATTCCGCACTACTTAAAACACCCAGGAAACACTACAATGCTTTCCACTTCCTAATAATACTCCACCATCACTGATAACAACAACATGTAATCCCGCACTATCCTAAATGACATGACATAATCATACTATAATCCAAACTCTGGAGTTCTTCACCATTAACTGCCTTCACATTATAGTGTTTCACACAAACACAGACTCATTCTCTCTGCTGAACTACAATCAGATTTCAGCATTCAATCTTTCTTCTTCCCATTTAATAACAATCATACTTCCATTCCATAATTCACTTTCACAATATTCAAAAATTCTTAATCTTCTTATTCAAAGAAAATAAAAAACAAAAGAAAAGAGGTAGCACCAAGCTTACCCCGGCTCATACTATCACAGTCTGGCCCTTACTTCCTCTCTCCTATCTTCCTTATGCTACCACGAGATACCAACTGCTACATCTCTAATGAAAACTATTTTTCCTAACTATTCATCCATTTTACCTACTGAACTACCTTTTCAATAGTCATCTATTCCTGTTTACACTATAAACTAAGTATCTACAATTCAGCAAATAACTACTTATTCTACATAGCCCCACTCCCATCTGTGCAGCGTCCTCGCAAACATAGAACCGATACATAACTAAAAAAAACTTCTCCAAATTTTTTATTTATCGGATATACCCAATTGATCAATTATTACATTATCCGTTATTGGTTCCACCGATTCTGGCTCTAGTGGTATGTCTTCATCCTCTTCCAATATTTCAAGCGACTCCTTTCTCAACTGGGCTGAAAGATCTTCATTGTATTCTCCCAATTCACGGACCTGAGCTTCCAGTTTCACAATCTGGGCATCGCGAAGTTCCAACTGATGTTGCTGTGGACTCATCCCTTCTGGGACATCTTCAATCGATACTTGAGATTGGCTCCTTATAGTTAACTCTTCCGTTGTCATGTTGTAACACGAGTATACAGTGAAAATAAAAAGAAAGGGGAATTTTATTAATATTCAGTTACCTCGAATATTGGGAGCAACGACCAACTCCTGTAGAAATACTGAGTGGCCAGGTTCAGTCACCCCATTACAGTCAGCCGGGGCATACTGAAATGCTCCATTCAATTCCAATAACAGGAGTCAGTAGGAACAGAAGGACCAATTCACACGATGGGTTCGAAGAGCCAATTGGATCCAATTTTGAGAATCCAATCTGGGTCCTCTTATCCAATATGAGACCTGAATTGGCCGGTCAACCAAATGCAATCTAATTACGGGAAATCCAGGTCTTACTACGGGTCTTAGCCAATCTGACGCGAGGACCAATTTGATCCAATTACGGGAACATCCAAGTTACTACGGACATCTTTTCCAATATGGGACCTGAATTGGTCAGGCGACTCAATGTGGTCCCGATTACGGGGTTCGATTCTATTTCAGGTTGTCCTGTTCTCTGTGCCGTTTTAGGGAACGTTGTTTTCAGTAAATGGATTTCTTAAAGGTAAAAACGGAGGAGAAAGCTCTGACGACGAGAGCCAATTTCGGATCCAAGCTTGATGGTGGGAGCCAATTCCGGATCTAAGACGGAAGATTGAAGAAATTCAGAGGATAAGGTTAGGATTTTTTTTTATTTTTCGGATCAGAGATCAAGGGGGGGTTTTTTTTTTTCTCTGGGAATCGGGGGGAGCTAGTTTTTAAGCTTTTGCAAGGTTACTAGTTCGGTTTTCATTGGAGGTTTCTGAAGATCAAAGAGGGATTAGAGAGAGGAGCTTCATGCTTCGGGTCGGTGAAAGAAAGATATAGAATTTGGATTTTTCTTCTTCGTAGAGTTTTGGGAAGACTGTGGCAATCGTTGCTGAAGTCAGTATTGTAATGGTGAATCAGGATTTTTAAAGAAGTGGGTTTGAATACTCTTGACTGTTTTGTAAAATCGAGTCACGTCTGTGATTGAAGGATTAAAAGGGTGTCTATAGGAATGAGTATGCGGAGTGAATGAAATTTATTGGGTTAATCTAACAAGACAATCAGTGGATACAAGATCGTAAGTACAAAGGGGTATTGAAGATTAACAATTTGGGTTGTTCGGGGTTCTCTGTAACGTCTAGAGACCTACCGGCTGAGGCAAAAAGGACTTCGACAAGTAGTCGAAGAGCATCCGTATAGATTTACGGTACATTGTTATAGTCGTTTATATTCCAGCAGTCAAAACTGATAGACTGCTTGACTATCAGCGAATCTCCATACTACCTTCTACAACCAGACGCCCGGCACGTTCTCAAGCAGGAAAGCACGTAATACGACACCATCAGTTTTGACACCTCATTTTGTAAAACTTAAATTTCAGACCTCATTTTCTCCGTTTGATATCTCAATTGGTCACATAATAACGCTTTCTCTGTCTCCAATAACTTTGTCTTGTCCACTTCCGCTTGCAACTGGCATTTGGACTTCTTCCGTTCCAAATCCCATGACTTCCTATTCTGAATCAATTCGTTTCGTTGTCGTATTACGTGCTTTCCTGCTCGAGAACGCGCCGGGCGTCTGGTTGTAGAAGGTAGTATGGAGATTTGCCGATAGTCAAGCAGTCTATCAGTTTTTGACTCCTGGAATATAAACGACTATAACAATGTACCGTAAATCTATACGGATGCTCTTCGACTGCTTGTCGAAGTCTTTTTTTTTGCCCCAGCCGATAGGTCTCTAGACGTTACAGAGAACCCTGAATAACCCAAACTGTTAATCTTCAATACCGCTTTGTACTTACGATCTTGTATCCACTGACTGTCTTGTTAGATTAACCCAATAAATTTCATTCACTCTGCATACTCAATCCTATAAACACCCCTTTAATCCTTCAATCACAGACGTAACTCGATTTTACAAAACAGTCAAGAGTATTCAAACCCACTTCATTTAAAAATCCCGATTCACCATAACAACACTGACTTCAGCAGCGATTGCCTCAGTCTTCCCAAAACTCTACGAAGAAGAAAAATCCAAATTCTATGTCTTTCCTTCCTCGACCCGAAGCATGAAGCTCCTCTCTCTAATTCCCTTGATCTTCCAAAACCCTCCAATGAAAACCGAAGTAGTAACCTTGAAAAGAGCTTGAAGCTAGCTCCTTGATCCAAAAAATCCCCCCCGAAAAAAAAAAAAAAACCTCCCCCCTCAAAACTATATCCCCCCTAACCTTATCCTCTGAATTTCTTCAATCTTCCGTCTTAGATCCGGAATTGGCTCCCACCTTCTACAACCAGACGCCCGGCGCGTTCTCGAGCAGGAAAGCACGTAATACGACATAAGTGGTGAACCCGACGTGAAAGCTTGAGGGGGAAGGTATTGGATTTCGGTTGATTTTATCTTTATTTTTATGGAAAACGAAAATAAAAATTTTGAAGGATTTTTGAGAGAAGTTTCTGGTGGGGAGTCTTCTAAAGGACAAGGTATGCACATGGATCCGTCTATTGCTAGTTTGTTTCAAGCCTTCTCATTGTCAATGCAGCAACAGCAAAGCAATGATCGAAAGGAAGCTTTGGCAACCAAAGCATTGCAAGCAATGGTCAATAAAATTGATCAATTTGATGGGAGGAATATTTCAAGGTATTTAAGATGTTATGTTCGTGAAATGGAATTAAATCGGGTTTCTAAGAAGAAAATGGTTGCACTATTTGGACTTGCCACGATACCAGAGATAAGAGACCACATTACATCGATTACGGATCATTATGGGAATTCATGGGAGGATTTTTCACATGCATTGAAAGACGAATATTTCTTGGAAGATGCTGATCGCGTTACTAAGAAGCTGTTTCTGGGATGGATTGAACGGCCCAATAAGAATTTGCAAGCAATAGAGCTACTAAGGGAATTTGAGAGGCAGTACTCTCAATTATCAAAGGTAGAAAAATTGACATTGGAGCCGAACAAAGTTGATCTATTTCTTCAAGCTACTGATGGAGAATTGCAAGAGAAATTAGAATCCCTTCTTGAAGACAAAGAAGAAGATGAAGGATTGACAACGAAGTGGAAGAACGTTGAAGATGCGGTGGGGTTGCTTACAAAAAAAGAAAGGAGGAAGGATAGGAGCAATATTCCGAAAATAGTACAAGTACCCAAAGCTCCAGTACGTACAACACCACCGACAATGCCTACAGTTCAACCTTCGACATCCTTGTCAAAGAAAGCAGATATGGGTATGGAAGAAATTATACAAGGAATGCGAGATCTTCAAATCAAATTAGCAAGACTTGAAGATAATACTTCTATAAACAATTCGAAGAATGTTTCAAAACAAGGATATGTACAAAGATGCATTTGGTGTGATGATGCTTCATACACTAGAAAAGATTGCAATGAATTTAATAATATGATACGGCAGGGAATTATTTGCTGAAAAGATGGGAAGATAGCATTAAAAAATAGAGAGGATCTTCTTCAAACCAATTTTGGCAAGGGAGGAATGAGAGCATTGGTTCAAGATTACTTAAAAGAGCATGAAACAATAGCACGAGAAAGTGCAAGTTATGGTGCTAGAGTAGATGATGAAATTGGTGGAAGTACGAAAACTAGTGAGTTTTGGGCTTCTGCCGTTTCTACAATGCAAGAAGGGAAATTACCTCGAGAAGCGTTATTGAGAACTGCAGCTACAATACGAGGAAGAACAGGTTGGGAGGATCCTGTTGAGTCTCTTTCAGTTCATGCATATATTGCTAAGAGCCAACATGAAGCTTTGATGGAAGAAAAAAGACGAGGAAATTTTGATGATACTAGAGAAGGAAATTCTTTTAAGAGTCAAACTCGAGGAGACAAGGCTCGGGAGGCAGCTTCACAAGAATTGCCTGTAAAGGATACCTCAGCATCATTGGGAGAAAAAACAACGAAGACAAAAGATAAGGGCAAATCAATTGCTTATAAGCTACTTTCTGATATTGAAGCGGCAACAAATTTGAAAGGGGTGTTGGAAGAACGTATATTAAACGCTAAGGTGGAATTCACATTGAAAGAAGTCTTGGAAATTGCAAAGAAGGAGTTTCATGATGTTATCATTGATAGCATTAAGCGAAAGAGGCAATTAATGAGCGAAACTGGAATGAGTCATGCTATTGATGCAAGAATATGTAGAGATGAAGAAGAGGTTGATATTGGTTACAAGCAATCAACAAATGAAAAGAATGGGTATAATCAGCGAGTACGTTTCGAAGATTCTAGTGACAAGGAAATGGAAACTTTGAGCCATTATACTCGAAAGCATTGGGCAAGGGCAACTACTGAGGTATTGGTGAAGGTAGGAGATATAGAAGAACCAATAGTTGCCTTGGTGGACCATGGTTCTGAAATAAATCTCATGTCTAAAGATCTTTATAAGAAGCAAAAATGGCCAATTGATATGGAACATGGATGGGCAATACAAGCAGCTTATAACACACGAGGCGAATTATATGGAGTTTGTCCAGATGTCAAAATTCGGATTGGGGATGTTGCGACGGAGCAACATTTCTTCGTGTAAGATACAACGTCTTATCCGTTGATTTTAGGACAACCTTATATCACGGCAACACGGATGGAAACAAAGGTACTTGACGATGGTTCTGCATATGCAAGGGTACGGAGCGAAGATGGGAGGAAAGCTGTACAATTTCTAACAGTACCTCCTAACCATGAACGGAATCGAGATAGGTTGAGGGAGAAACCATTGCCAAAGATTGTTGAAGGATTTAAAGATTTTTGGGGAGGTACCACTGTAAAGCGAGATTATGGAGGTACAAAAGAGGAGGTACTCTCGCGAGATGAAGGTGCCTTTCATGCGAGTTTTATTGGTATATTGGAGAATGGAAATATTATGTATAAGAAAGTTGATGATTTTAAAAGAAAAGAAAGAAAAAGATTATATGATATTGAAGGACAGTTACGCAAGATAGGTACATTGCAAGATGATGAGAGGATTTTGGGTGTTTATGAAGAAAATGGGCTGGAAGATTCATTGGAATTGATTACATCTATTGGGTTAGGGGATAATGATAAGATTGTTGAGATTCATTCGAGAGAGGTTTATACCATGCTTGAATCTTTTCAAGCACCAGAAGTCACAGTAGAGACGAGATATAAAACGGCAGATAAGAAGGTAAAGCCTGTTGCCGGACCATTACTAGAGGATTCTAAAGAACAAATGGGAGAAGCATCAAAAGAAGCAAGTTTAAGAGATCCAATGAGTATTGGACATCAGTTTACTGAAGAGACTTTTGAAGAATTGAAGATTGGTTCTAATGGTTCTTTATTGCCAAAGGAAATTACTTGCTTCAAAAAGATGTTGGCTAAACAAGGTAGATCGTTTGCCTTCGAATCTCATGAAATTGGGTGTGTGGATCCAAATATTATAACACCTATGGTTATCTTCACTGTATCGCATGTACCTTGGAATCTAAGACCGATTCCAGTACCGAGGGCACATTTACCTAAATTGGTCGAACTATTGAAAGAAAAGATAAAGATGAAAATATTAGAACCTTCATTTGTGTCGTATTCTAGTCGATGGTTTACGGTACCTAAGAAGAATGGGTCACTACGATTTATTCAAGATATGCAACCGGTGAATGCTGTAACTGTCAGGAATGCAGGAATTGGACCTATTGTAGATGAATTTGGTGAGGCGTTTGCTGGAAGGGCGATCTATTCAATGGGTGATTTGTATTCAGGTTATGATCAATTTCAACTTGCCGAAGGAAGTAGAGATATGACAACGATGAGAACACCACTTGGATTGGTTAGAATGTGCACTCTTCTTCAAGGCGCGACCAACTCAGTTGCGCATATGATGAATGGGATGAATAAGGTATTGAGAGATTTTATTCCGAAAAAGACTATGCCTTTTCTGGATGATGTTCCTATAAAAGGGTGCAGAGAAGGACACAAGGATGAAACTTTAGATACGAGGGGGTGTCGCAGATATGTTGTTGATCATATATAAGATTGTGAAAAGATTTTAACTCGGCTTGGAGAAGTTCATCTTACATTATCGGGTATGAAGTCCGTATTTGGAGTGCGAGAGGTTGTAATTGTTGGACATTTATGCGAATCATACGAAAAAAAACCAGATCCGACTAAAGTTGATGCAATTAGAAGGATGAAAGAGGATTGTGGTTCTTTAACAGAGGTTCACAGGTTTTTGGGTGCATGTGTATTTTATCGAATCTGGATCCCTCATTTTGCTCACATAGCGGATCCATTATATGAACTGTTACGCAAGGATTACCGATTTGAATGGAAAGAAAGGCATATTCATGCAATGCAAAGATTGAAGAAATTATTGATGTCACCTCCAATATTGAGGAAGGTTGATTATAAGTGCAATAGACCAGTGATTCTTACTGTAGACGCTAGTCCAATTGCCGTTGGATGGGCGGTGGGTCAAGATGATTCGAATGGGAGTAGATTTGCAGTTCGATTTGGGACTAAAGTTTTAAGTATTCGTCAGCGTGGATATTCGCAAGTCAAAAGAGAACTTTGGGGAGTTGTTTCGGCTATGAAAGCTGAAAAGGACTATTTGATTGGGGCAGTAGTAGTAATTGAAACAGATTGCTTGCCATTGCTTGGAATGATTATTAATTGTTCAACGCCAGATATTGCAATGTTGAGATGGATTGCTTATATTAAGTCACTAAATCCAGAATTTAAGCATATCACTGGAAAGGACAATTTAGTAGCAGACATGCTATCTCGAGCAAGATACGAGAGGGAGGACGAAATGGTTGAAGACATTGATGATGTCGGATTGAAATTCTATTCAATATCAAATCTCAACAGAGAAGACAAGCTATTTCTTGAAGAATCTTATGAAGGAGAATTATTGGATATTGGTCATTATTTGAATACCTTGTCTAAGCAGGGGAATTGGTCTACAGAAAAATTCAAACAAATAAGAAAAAAAGCATATGGATTTTTACTTCGAGATGGATTCTTATGGAAGAGACCAAAGAAAGGAATTGGGATGCCACAACGAGTGATAGGCAAAAAGGAAGAAAAACTAAAATTATTAAAGGAGTTTCATGATAGTTTATGGGCAGGGCATAGAGGAATCTGGGCTACTTTTGCTAAACTCAAGGAACGATATTGGTGGAAAAATATGTATCAAGATGTGCTCTCATTTGTAGAGTCATGTGAAATCTGTCAATCGTAATCTAATATCCGACATCGAGATGGTCTTCATCCTACGTATCCTCTGGCTATTCATTTTAAATGGGTTGTTGATTTGGTTATTATGCCGGTTGGGTTATGGCAGATGAGATATTTGGTTTTAGCTCGTGAAGATTTATCAAATCTAGTAGAAGGAAGAGCATTGAGGACAAAATCTATAGAGGGGATTTGTAGGTTTTTGCTTGAAGATGTCATTTGCCGTTACGGGTGCGTAGGAAAAATCACTGCAGATCGTGGAGAATGAAATGCACAAGAAGCTCGTAAGTTCTTTGAAAAATGTGGAGTTAAACTATCACTGACTACTGCTTATAATCCGGAAGGGAATGCAAAAAGCGAACGTGGTCACCCGCTGATTGTGAAAGCATTGGTTAAAGCTTGTAATGGGAAGGTTAAAGAGTGGCCATGGCTTTTGTCATTTGCATTATGGGCTGATCGAACAACACATAGTTCGGTGACAGGATATATGCTCGTAGAACTTATGACAGGTCAAAAACCAATTATGCCGATTGAAGAAAAGGTACTTACTTGGAGTATGCTACCATGGGAAGATGGATTGACAAGAGAAGAACTTCTGGCTATTAGGATTCGACAATTGGAGCAAAGAACGGAAGATGTCCAGATAGCATTGGAAAGGTTAAAAAGAGCAAGGTTATAAAACAAGGCACGATTCGATAAGCAACATTGATTGAGACCAAAAGCAATCGAGGAAGGTGACTGGGTACTTGTTTATGACAATAGTCTGGATAATCAACATAGTACTTTGCGGAAATTTTCAAAACGTTGGTTTGGACCATATGTTATAACAACTGTTCATGATAATACGACTTACTCATTATGGGAGTTAGATGGTACAAAATTGAAAATACCAATTGCAGGGAAGCGAGTAAAAATATTTAAACGAAGACACGCAGAGATGAATATGGAAGACCTTAATGAAAGTATAGAGATTCCGCAGCAAGAAGATGAAAGTGATATGGATAATGAAGGTGACGAAGACGAACTGGACAAAAAGGTAGGGAATATATTCTGAATCAAACAGCAATTGGATAAATTGGTGCATACCGGAGGATGCACAGGTTGAAAGGGGGTGGATGTCGTGTTGTAACACGAGTATACAGTGAAAATAAAAAGAAAGGGGAATTTTATTAATATTCAGTTACCTCGAATATTGGGAGCATCAACCAGCTCCAGTACAAATACTGAGTGGTCAGATTCAGTCACTCCGTTACAGTCAGCCGAGGCATACTGAAATGCTCCATTCGATTCCAATAACGGGAGTCAGCAAGAAGAGAAGGACCAATTCACACGACGGGTTCGAGGAGCCAATTGGATCCAATTTCGAGAATCCAATCCAGGTCTTCTTATCAAATATGAGACCTGAATTGGCCGGTCAACCCAATGCAATCTAATTACGAGAAATCCAGGTCTTACTACGGGTCTTAGCCAATCTGACGCTGTCGTATTACGTGCTTTCCTGCTCGAGAACGCGTCGGGCATCTGACTGTAGAAGGTAGTATGGAGATCCGCCGATAGTCAAGCAGTCTATCAGTTTTTACTACTGGAATATAAACGACTGCAAGAATAAACCATAAATCTTTACAGATGCCCTTCGACTGCTTGTCGAAGTCCTTTTTTTGCCCCAGTCAGTAGGTCTCTAGACGTTACAGAGAACCCCGAACAACCCAAACTGTTAATCTTCAATACCGCTTTGTACTTACGATCTTGTATCCACTGACTGTTCTGTTAGATTAACCCAATAAATTTCATTCACTCCGCATACTCAATCCTATAGACACCCCTTTAATCCTTCAATCACAGACATAACTCGATTTTACAAAACAGTCAAGAGTATTCAAACCCACTTCATTTAAAAATCCCGATTCACCATTACAACACTGACTTCAGCAGCGATTGCCTCGGTCGTCCCAAAACTCTACGAAGAAGAAAAATCCAAATTCTATGTCTTTCCTTCCTCGACCCGAAGCATGAAGCTCCTCTCCCTAATTCCCTTGATCTTCCAAAAACCTCCAATGAAAAACCGAACTAGTAACCTTGCAAAAGCTTGAAAACTCGCTCCCCCCACGATTCCCCCGAAAAAAAAACCTCCCCCCTCAAAACTATATCCCCCCTAACCTTATCCTCTGAATTTCTTCAAGCTTACGTCTTAGATCAAGAATTGGCTCCCACCTCAAGCTTGGATCCAAAATTGGCTCTCGTCGTCAAGCTTTCTCCTCCGTTTTTACCTTTAAGAAATCCATTTACCGAAAACAACGTTCCCTGAAACGGCACAAAGAACAAGACAGCCTGAAACAGAATCGAACCCCGTAATCGGGACCACATTGAGTCGCCCGACCAATTCAGGTCCTATATTGGAAAAGATGCCCGTAGTAACCTGGATGTTCCCGTAATTGGGTCAAATTGGTCCTCGCGTCAGTTGGCTAAGACCCGTAGTAAGACCTGGATTTCCCGTAATTAGACCGCATTGGGTTGACCGGCCAATTCAGGTCTCATATTGGATAAGAGGCCTCGGATTGGATTATCGAAATTGGATCCAATTGGCTCCTCGAACCCGTCGTGTGAATTGGTCCTTCTCTTCTTGCTGACTCCCGTTATTGGAATCGAATGGAGCATTTCAGTATGCCTCGGCTGACTGTAACGGAGTGACTGAATCTGACCACTCAGTATTTGTACTGGAGTTGGTTGATGCTCCCAATATTCGAGGTAACTGAATATTAATAAAATTCCCCTTTCTTTTTATTTTCACTGTATACTCGTGTTACAACACGACATCCACCTCCTTTCAACCTGTGCATCCTCTGGTATGCACCAATTTATCCAATTGCTGTTTGATTCAGAATATATCCCCTACCTCTTTGTCCAGTTCGTCTTCGTCACCTTCATTATCCATATCACTTTCATCTTCTTGCTGCGGAATCTCTGTACCTTCATTAAGATCTTCCATATTCATCTCTGTGTGTCTTCGTTTAAATATTTTTACTCGCTTCCCTACAATTGGTATTTTCAATTTTGTACCATCTAACTCCCGTAATGAGTAAGTCGCATTATCATGAACAGTTGTTATAACATATGGTCCAAATCAACGTTTTGAAAATTTCCGCAAAGTACTATGTTGATTATCCAGACTATTGTCATAAACAAGTACCCAGTCACCTTCCTCGATTGCTTTTGGTCTCAATCAATGTTGCTTATCGAATCGTGCCTTGTTTTATAACCTTGCTCTTTTTAACCTTTCCAATGCTATCTGGACATCTTCCGTTCTTTGCTCCAATTGTCGAATCCTAATAGCCAGAAGTTCTTCTCTTGTCAATCCATCTTCCCATGGTAGCATACTCCAAGTAAGTACCTTTTTTTCAATCGGCATAATTGGTTTTTGACCTGTCATAAGTTCTACGAGCATATATCCTGTCACCGAACTATGTGTTGTTCGATCAGCCCATAATGCAAATGACAGAAGCCGTGGCCACTCTTTAACCTTCCCATTACAAGCTTTAACCAATGCTTTCACAATCAGCGGGTGACCACGTTTGCTTTTTGCATTCCCTTCCGGATTATAAGCAGTAGTCAGTGATAGTTTAACTCCACATTTTTCAAAGAACTTACGAGCTTCTTGTGCATTTAATTCTCCACGATCTGCAGTGATTTTTCCTACGCACCCGTAACGGCAAATGACATCTTCAAGCAAAAACCTACAAATCCCCTCTATAGATTTTGTCCTCAATGCTCTTCCTTCTACTAGATTTGATAAATCTTCACGAGCTAAAACCAAATATCTCATCTGCCATAACCCAACCGGCATAATAACCAAATCAACAACCCATTTAAAATGAATAGCCAGAGGATACGTAGGATGAAGACCATCTCGATGTCGGATATTAGATTACGATTGACAGATTTCACATGACTCTACAAATGAGAGCACATCTTGATATATATTTTTCCACCAATATCGTTCCTTGAGTTTAGCAAAAGTAGCCCAGATTCCTCTATGCCCTGCCCATAAACTATCATGAAACTCCTTTAATAATTTTAGTTTTTCTTCCTTTTTGCCTATCACTCGTTGTGGCATCCCAATTCCTTTCTTTGGTCTCTTCCATAAGAATCCATCTCGAAGTAAAAATCCATATGCTTTTTTTCTTATTTGTTTGAATTTTTCTGTAGACCAATTCCCCTGCTTAGACAAGGTATTCAAATAATGACCAATATCCAATAATTCTCCTTCATAAGATTCTTCAAGAAATAGCTTGTCTTCTCTGTTGAGATTTGATATTGAATAGAATTTCAATCCGACATCATCAATGTCTTCAACCATTTCGTCCTCCCTCTCGTATCTTGCTCGAGATAGCATGTCTGCTACTAAATTGTCCTTTCCAGTGATATGCTTAAATTCTGGATTTAGTGACTTAATATAAGCAATCCATCTCAACATTGCAATATCTGGCGTTGAACAATTAATAATCATTCCAAGCAATGGCAAGCAATCTGTTTCAATTACTACTACTGCCCCAATCAAATAGTCCTTTTCAGCTTTCATAGCCGAAACAACTCCCCAAAGTTCTCTTTTGACTTGCGAATATCCACGCTGACGAATACTTAAAACTTTAGTCCCAAATCGAACTGCAAATCTACTCCCATTCGAATCATCTTGACCCACCGCCCATCCAACGGCAATTGGACTAGCGTCTACAGTAAGAATCACTGGTCTATTGCACTTATAATCAACCTTCCTCAATATTGGAGGTGACATCAATAATTTCTTCAATCTTTGCATTGCATGAATATGCCTTTCTTTCCATTCAAATCGGTAATCCTTGCGTAACAGTTCATATAATGGATCCGCTATGTGAGCAAAATGAGGGATCCAGATTCGATAAAATACACATGCACCCAAAAACCTGTGAACCTCTGTTAAAGAACCACAATCCTCTTTCATCCTTCTAATTGCATCAACTTTAGTCGGATCTGGTTTTTTTTCGTATGATTCGCATAAATGTCCAACAATTACAACCTCTCGCACTCCAAATACGGACTTCATACCCGATAATGTAAGATGAACTTCTCCAAGCCGAGTTAAAATCTTTTCACAATCTTATATATGATCAACAACATATCTGCGACACCCCCTCGTATCTAAAGTTTCATCCTTGTGTCCTTCTCTGCACCCTTTTATAGGAACATCATCCAGAAAAGGCATAGTCTTTTTCGGAATAAAATCTCTCAATACCTTATTCATCCCATTCATCATATGCGCAACTGAGTTGGTCGCGCCTTGAAGAAGAGTGCACATTCTAACCAATCCAAGTGGTGTTCTCATCGTTGTCATATCTCTACTTCCTTCGGCAAGTTGAAATTGATCATAACCTGAATACAAATCACCCATTGAATAGATCGCCCTTCCAGCAAACGCCTCACCAAATTCATCCACAATAGGTCCAATTCCTGCATTCCTGACAGTTACAGCATTCACCGGTTGCATATCTTGAATAAATCGTAGTGACCCATTCTTCTTAGGTACCGTAAACCATCGACTAGAATACGACACAAATGAAGGTTCTAATATTTTCATCTTTATCTTTTCTTTCAATAGTTCGACCAATTTAGGTAAATGTGCCCTCGGTACTGGAATCGGTCTTAGATTCCAAGGTACATGTGATACAGTGAAGATAACCATAGGTGTTATAATATTTGGATCCACACAGCCAATTTCATGAGATTCGAAGGCAAACGATCTACCTTGTTTAGCCAACATCTTTTTGAAGCAAGTAATTTCCTCTGGCAATAAAGAACCATTAGAACCAATCTTCAAATCTTCAAAAGTCTCTTCAGTAAACTGATGTCCAATACTCATTGGATCTCTTAAACTTGCTTCTTTTGATGCTTCTCCCATTTGTTCTTTAGAATCCTCTAGTAATGGTCCGGCAACAGGCTTTACCTTCTTATCTGCCGTTTTATATCTCGTCTCTACTGTGACTTCTGGTGCTTGAAAAGATTCAAGCATGGTATAAACCTCTCTCGAATGAATCTCAACAATCTTATCATTATCTCCTAACCCAATAGATGTAATCAATTCCAATGAATCTTCCAGCCCATTTTCTTCATAAACACCCAAAATCCTCTCATCATCTTGCAATGTACCTATCTTGCGTAACTGTCCTTCAATATCATATAATCTTTTTCTTTCTTTTCTTTTAAAATCATCAACTTTCTTATACATAATATTTCCATTCTCCAATATACCAATAAAACTCGCATGAAAGGCACCTTCATCTCGCGAGAGTACCTCCTCTTTTGTACCTCCATAATCTCGCTTTACAGTGGTACCTCCCCAAAAATCTTTAAATCCTTCAACAATCTTTGGCAATGGTTTCTCCCTCAACCTATCTCGATTCCGTTCATGGTTAGGAGGTACTGTTAGAAATTGTACAGCTTTCCTCCCATCTTCGCTCCGTACCCTTGCATATGCAGAACCATCGTCAAGTACCTTTGTTTCCATCCGTGTTGCCGTGATATAAGGTTGTCCTAAAATCAACGGATAAGACGTTGTATCTTACACGAAGAAATGTTGCTCCGTCGCAACATCCCCAATCCGAATTTTGACATCTGGACAAACTCCATATAATTCGCCTCGTGTGTTATAAGCTGCTTGTATTGCCCATCCATGTTCCATATCAATTAGCCATTTTTGCTTCTTATAAAGATCTTTAGACATGAGATTTATTTCAGAACCATGGTCCACCAAGGCAACTATTGGTTCTTCTATATCTCCTACCTTCACCAATACCTCAGTAGTTGCCCTTGCCCAATGCTTTCGAGTATAATAGCTCAAAGTTTCCATTTCCTTGTCACTAGAATCTTCGAAATGTACTCGCTGATTATACCCATTCTTTTCATTTGTTGGTTGCTTGTAACCAATATCAACCTCTTCTTCATCTCTACATATTCTTGCATCAATAGCATGACTCATTCCAGTTTCGCTCATTAATTACCTCTTTCGCTTAATGCTGTCAATGATAACATCATGAAACTCCTTCTTTGCAATTCCCAAGACTTCTTTCAATGTGAATTCTACCTTAGCGTTTAATATACGTTCTTCCAACACCCCTTTCAAATTTGTTGCCGCTTCAATGTCAGAAAGTAGCTTAGAAGTATTTGATTTGTCCTTATCTTTTGTCTCCATTGTTTTTTCTCTCAATGATGCTGAGGTATCCTTTACAGGCAATTCTTGTGAAGCTGCCTCCCGAGCCTTGTCTCCTCGAGTTTGCCTCTTAAAAGAATTTCCTTCTCTAGTATCATCAAAATTTCCTCGTCTCTTTTCTTCCATCAAAGCTTCATGTTGGCTCTTAGCAATATATCCATGAACTGAAAGAGACTCAACAGGATCCTCCCAACTTATTCTTCCTCGTATTGTAGCTGCAGTTCTCAATAACGCTTCTCGAGGTAATTTCCCTTCTTGCATTGTAGAAACGGCAGAAGCCCAAAACTCACTAGTTTTCGTACTTCCACCAATTTCATCATCTACTCTAGCACCATAACTTGCACTTTCTCGTACTATTGTTTCATGCTCTTTTAAGTAATCTTGAACCAATGCTCTCATTCCTCCCTTGCCAAAATTGGTTTGAAGAAGATCCTTCCTATCTTTCAATGCTATCTTTCCATCTTTCCAGCAAACAATTCCCTGCCGTATCATATTATTAAATTCATTGCAATCTTTTCTAGTGTGTGAAGCATCATCACACCAAATGCATCTTTGTACATATCCTTGTTTTGAAACATTCTTCGAATTGTTTATAGAAGTATTCTCTTCAAGTCTTGCCAATTTGATTTGAAGATCTTGCATTCCTCGTATATTTTCTTCTATACCCATATCTGCTTTCTTTGATAAGGATGTCGAAGGTTGAACTGTAGGCATTGTCGGTGGTGTTGTACGTACTGGAGCTTTGGGTGCTTGTACTGTTTTCGGAATATTGCTCCTATCCTTCCTCCTTTCTTTTTTTGTAAGTAACCCCACCGCATCTTCAACGTTCTTCCACTTCGTTGTCAATCCTTCATCTTCTTCTTTGTCTTCAAGAAGGGGTTCTAATTTCTCTTGCAATTCTCCATCAGTAGCTTGAAGAAATAGATCAACTTTGTTCGGCTCCAATGTCAATTTTTCTACCTTTGATAATTGAGAGTACTGCCTCTCAAATTCCCTTAGTAGCTCTATTGCTTGCAAATTCTTATTGGGCCGTTCAATCCATCCCAGAAACAGCTTCTTAGTAACGCGATCAGCATCTTCCAAGAAATATTCGTCTTTCAATGCATGTGAAAAATCCTCCCATGAATTCCCATAATGATCCGTAATCGATGTAATGTGGTCTCTTATCTCTGGTATCGTGGCAAGTCCAAATAGTGCAACCATTTTCTTCTCAGAAATCCGATTTAATTCCATTTCACGAACATAACATCTTAAATACCTTGAAATA
This sequence comes from Physcomitrium patens, assembly GCF_059467195.1. Taxonomy (NCBI): domain Eukaryota; kingdom Viridiplantae; phylum Streptophyta; class Bryopsida; order Funariales; family Funariaceae; genus Physcomitrium; species Physcomitrium patens. Next base: position 10,942,895 of record NC_143429.1, on the reverse strand, counting down.
TTCCTCCCATCAAATTGATCAATTTTATTGACCATTGCTTGCAATGCTTTAGTTGCCAAAGCTTCCTTTCGATCATTGCTTTGCTGTTGCTGCATTGACAATGAGAAGGCTTGAAACAAACTAGCAATAGACGGATCCATGTGCATACCTTGTCCTTTAGAAGACTCTCCACCAGAAACTTCACTCAAAAATCCTTCAAAATTTTTATTTTCGTTTTCCATAAAAATAAAGATAAAATCAATCGAAATCCAATACCTTCAACCTCAAGCTTTCACGTCGGGTTCACCACTTATGTCGTATTACGTGCTTTCCTGCTCGAGAACATGCCGGGCGTCTGGCTGTAGAAGGTAGTATGGAGATTCGCTGATAGTCAAGCACTCTATCAGTTTTGACTGCTAGAATATAAACGACTGCGACAATGTACCGTAAATCTATACGGATGCTCTTCGACTGCTTGTCGAAGTCCTTTTTATCCCAGCCGGTAGGTCTCTAGACGTTACAGAGAACCCCAAACAACCCAGACTGTTAATCTTTAATACCGCTTTGTACTTACGATCTTGTATCCACTGACTGTCTTGTTAGATTAACCCAATAAATTTTATTCACTCCGCATACTCAATCCTATAGACACCCTTTTAATTCTTCAATCACAGACGTAACTTGATTTTACAAAACAGTCAAGAGTATTGAAACCCACTTCATTAAAAATCCCGATTCACCATTACAACACTGATTTCAGCAGCGATTGCCTCAGTCTTCCCAAAACTCTACGAAGAAGAAAAATCCAAATTCTATGTCTTTCCTTCCTCGACCTGAAGCATGAAGCTCCTCTTCTCTAATCCCCTCGATCTTCAAAAACCTCCAATGAAAACCGAACTAGTATCCTTGTAAAAGCTTGAAAACTACCCCCCCCCCGATTCCCCAAGAAAAAAAAAAAAAAAAAAACCCCCTCTTCAAAACTATATCCCCCCTTAACCTTATCCTCTGAATTTCTTCAATCTTCCATCTTAGATCCAGAATTGGCTCCCACCGTCAAGCTTGGATCCGAAATTGGCTCTCGCCGTCAGAGCTTTCTCCTCAGTTTTTACCTTTAAGAAATCCATTTACCGAAAACAACGTTCCCTGAAACGGCACAGAGAACAGGACAGCCTGAAACAAAATCAAACCCCGTAATCGGGACCACATTGAGTCGCCCGACCAATTCAGGTCTCATATTGGGTAAGAGGACCCGGATTGGATTCTCGAAATTAGATCCAATTGGCTCTTTGAACCCGTCATGTGAATTGGTCCTTCTCTTCCTGCTGACTCCCGTTATTGGAATTGAATGGAGCATTTCAGTATGCCCCGAATGACTGTAACGGGGTGACTGAACCTGGCCACTCAGTATTTGTACAGGAGTTGGTCGTTGCTCCCAATATTCGAGGTAACTGAATATTAATAAAATTCTCTTTTTTTTTTATTTTCACTGTATACTCGTGTTACAACACGACACCGCCATCCTTGGCTCCTTTCAAAGGATGACATTCTTCCCTTGAAATATCTACCTGGGCTGAAATCGCTTGACTCATCACTTCCTACTACCATCTCTCCAATGGGAAGAAACAATACCTTTTTCAGGATTATTTCATCAATCCTAGTAATTCGCCCTTGAACGACACTCGATCCATCCTCGGGGTCGTAATTCTTAATGTATTCTTCCACTAATGACACATTGATTGATGGTAAATGCTCTGAATGGTGCAAAAATTGGAACAGCTTTGCAGTTTGAAAATCCCTTATTTTTCTCTACGTCCAACAGATTTCTAACTTCATCGGCTCCATATTGGTAACGATTATCACAGCCAGTGGTTTTGCTGTGCGTTTAGCTCTCACATTCCAGCGACTTTCAGCTCTGTCTACAGTTCTCTTGGTACTTTCAATCGCCATGACCCAAACGCTTACAGGTCCTAACCGTCAATGCAACTCTCCAGTATGCGCGAAACACTAAAATGAAACACAAATAAGCAACAACAGAATATAACACCATAGAATAATCCTTAATAGGAGCCCCACTTCTGTTCTATTAACTAGTGATGAGAATGACAACATGGTACCCATACTGTCCATTTCTCACTTCCTTCGCATCTGACACAATAGTAATAACTAAATATCTTTGCAGCTGCCTCTACGCTTTATACCATAATTAGGTCCTTCTTGAGTCCATTCAAAGTCCCCTCCCCTCAAATGAAATAAAACCCGTCTCGGATTTTAGGTATTATATAACCGTAAAAGATTCCTATTAATGCGGGTACTGAAACGATGTCACGTGAAATCCTCCAATTGAACAGATCCATTGGAAAATCCTTCAATTACGCGATATGGCCCATGCCAGCGAACTTGAAATTTTTTCGAAAAATGATTGAATTGGCTGTCATACAGCAATACCAAATCATTGGGCATAAAACACTTCGGCCGCAGTTTATTATCATAGTAACTCTTCCTCCGTTTTTGAGTGGCTTCCATGTGGAATAGAGCGACAGCCTGTATTTCATTCAATTCCTCTAATTTCATCAACCGAGAGTGTAATGACTCGATGTCACTAAGGCGTTTGTCTAAGGCAATACGTAAACTGGGAACCTCCAATTCGATAGGTAAAATTGCCTCTTGAGTGTAAACTAATTGGAACGGAGTAGAGTGGGTAGTTACTTTATAGACGGTATGATAAGCCCACAAAGCTGCAAAGAGTTTGGTCTCCCAATCAGTACCGGCTCCTGAAGTTGTCTTAGTCAAGATTTTGCACAAAATGCTGTTGATCTTTTCCATTTGTCCATTGGTACGAGGATGATACGGAGTGGTCTTACGATGCTTGATCTCATATGTGGTCGTCAAGGCGGCGATGGTAGCATTGATGAAATGGGTGCCTCGATCGCTGACCAATTCCTTGGGACACCCAAAGCGAGTGCTAATATTCTCATACAGAAAAGTTGCCACCGTATTGGCATTATCGGTGCGGATAGCAATCGCCTCTGCCTATTTGGTGACATAATCTGTGGCGACTAAGATATACCACTTTTGACTAGGTTTTGACGCAGGTGCAATGGGACCAACAAAATCAATATCCCATTTTTCAAACGGGACTTGGGACAAGATTGGGACTATCAGCATGGCGGAAATACCCTTAGGTCGACCAATTCGTTGACAAGGATTGCAACGGTGAACGAACTGGTGGGCATCAGAAAACATTTCGGGCCACCAATATCCGGCCATTAAAGCCTTGCGAGCAGTGCTATCTCCCAACTATCACCACCACAACTATCCAAATGACAACCAATAAGTATCGACTGTACTTCACTAGGAAAGATACAGCGCCGTAAAAGACCATCTTGGCTTTGTTTATACAAAGCATCACGAATCATCGTCTATGGGGCACTCTTCAGAATAAGGCACTTCTTAAGCTTGTCCGTGAAAGTCGGCGGAAAAGTATGGAAGGTTAGAAACTGAAAAATTTTGCTATACTCGGGGGATATCACATCCACCACAAATAATGCAGCGTCGAGAAGATCATCGAGAATAAGCTCGTTGCCGAGAATATCAGACAACGAGGATAAATGATCCGCGTTGTCGTATTACGTGCTTTCCTGCTCGAGAACGCGCCGGGCGTCTGGCTGTAGAAGGTAGTATGGAGATTTGCCGATAGTCAAGCAGTCTATCAGTTTTTGACTCCTGGAATATAAACGACTGCAACAATGTATCGTAAATCTATACGGATGCTCTTCGATTGCTTGTCGAAGTCTTTTTTTTTTGCCCCAGCCGATAGGTCTCTAGACGTTACAGAGAACCCCGAACAACCCAAACTGTTAATCTTCAATACCCCTTTGTACTTACGATCTTGTATCCACTGACTGTCCTGTTAGATTAACCCAATAAATTTCATTCACTTCGCATACTCAATCCTATAGACACCCCTTCAATCCTTCAATCACAGACGTAACTCGATTTTACAAAACAGTCAAGAGTATTCAAACCCACTTCATTTAAAAATCCCGATTCACCATTACAACACTGACTTCAGCAACGATTGCCTCAGTCTTCCCAAAACTCTACGAAGAAGAAAAATCCAAATTATATGTCTTTCCTTCCTCGACCCGAAGCACGAAGCTCTTCTCTCTAATTCCCTTGATCTCCAAAACCCTCCAATGAAAATCGAACTAGTAACCTTGAAAAGAGATTGAAGCTAGCTCCTTGATCCAAAAAACCCCCCCCGAAAAAAAAAAAACCTCCCCCCTCAAAACTATATCCCCCCTAACCTTATCCTCTGAATTTCTTCAATCTTCCGTCTTAGATCCGGAATTGGCTCCCACCTCAAGCTTGGATCCGAAATTGGCTCTCGCCGTCAAGCTTTCTCCTCCGTTTTTACCTTTAAAAAATCCATTTACCGAAAACAACGTTCCCTGAAACGGCACAAAGAACAAGACAGCCTGAAACAGAATCGAACCCCATAATCGGGACCACATTGAGTTGCCCGACCAATTCAGGTCCTATATTGGAAAAGATGTCCATAGTAACCTGGATGTTCCCGTAATTGGGTCAAATTGGTCCTCACGTCAGATTGGCTAAGACCCGTAGTAAGACCTGGATTCCCCGTAATTAGACTACATTGGGTTGACCGGCCAATTCAGGTCTCATATTGGATAAGAGGACCCGGATTGGATTATGGAAATTGGATCCAATTGGCTCCTCGAACCCGTCGTGTGAATTGGTCCTTCTCTTCTTGCTGACTTCCGTTATTGGAATCGAATGGAGCATTTCAGTATGCCCCGGCTGACTGTAACGGAGTGACTGAACCTGACCACTCAGTATTTGTACTGGACTTGGTCGATGCTCTCAATATTCGAGGTAACTGAATATTAATAAAATTCTCCTTTCTTTTTATTTTCACTGTATACTCGTGTTACAACACGACATCCACCCCTTCTGAACCTGTGCATCCTCCGATAGGCACCAATTTGCCCAATTAGTGTTTGATTCAGAATATATCCCCAACGTCTTTGTCCAGTTCGTCTTCGTCACCTTCATTATCCATATCACTTTCATCTTCTTGCTGCGGTATCTCTGTACCTTCATTAAGGTCTTCCATATTTATCTCTGCCTATCTTCGTTTAAATATTTTTACTCGCTTCCCTGCATTTGGTATTTTCAATTTTGTACCATCTAACTCCCATAATGAGTAAGTCGCATTATCATGAACAGTTGTTACAACATATGGTCCAAACCAACGTTTTGAAAATTTCCGCAAAGTACTATATTGATTATCCAGACTATTGTCATAAACAAGTACCCAGTCACCTTCCTCGATTGCTTTTGGTCTCAATCGATGTTGCTTATCGAATCGCGCCTTGTTTTGTAACCTTGCTCTTTTTAACCTTTCCAATGCTATCTGGACATCTTCCGTTCTTCGCTCCAATTGTCGAATCCTAATAGCCAGAAGTTCTTCTCTTGTCAATCCATCTTCCCATGGTAGCATACTCCAAGTAAGTACCTTTTTTTCAATCGGCATAATTGGTTTTTGACCTGTCATAAGTTCTACGAGCATATATCCTGTCACCGAGCTATGTGTTGTTCGATCAGTCCATAATGCAAATGACAGAAGCCGTGGCCACTCTTTAACCTTCCCATTACAAGCTTTAACCAATGCTTTCACAATCAGCGGGTGACCACGTTTGCTTTTTGCATTCCCTTCCGGATTATAAGCAGTAGTCAGTGATAGTTTAACTCCACATTTTTCAAAGAACTTACGAGCTTCTTGTGCATTTAATTCTCCACGATCTGCAGTGATTTTTCCTACGCACCCGTAACAGCAAATGACATCTTCAAGCATAAACCTACAAATCCCCTCTGTAGATTTTGTCCTCAATGCTCTTCCTTCTACTTGATTTGATAAATCTTCACGAGCTAAAACCAAATATCTCATCTGCCATAACCCAACCGGAATAATAACCAAATCAACAACCCATTTAAAATGAATAGCCAGAGGATACGTTAGATGAAGTCCATCTCGATGTCGGATATTAGAATACGATTGACAGATTTCACATGACTCTACAAATGAGAGCACATCTCGATACATATTTTTCCACCAATATCGTTCTTTGAGTTTAGCAAAAGTAGCCCAGATTCCTCTATGCCCTGCCCATAAACTATCATGAAACTCCTTTAATAATTTTAGTTTTTCTTCCCTTTTGCCTATCACTCATTGTGGCATCCCAATTCCTTTCTTTGGTCTCTTCCATAAGAATCCATCTCGAAGTAAAAATCCATATGCTTTTTTTCTTATTTGTTTGAATTTTTCTGTAGACCAATTCTCCTGCTTAGTCAAGGTATTCAAATAATGACCAACATCCAATAATTCTCCTTCATAAGATTCTTCAAGAAATAGCTTGTCTTCTCTGTTGAGATTTGATATTGAATAGAATTTCAATCCGACATCATCAATGTCTTCAACCATTTTGTCCTCCCTCTCGTATCTTGCTCGAGATAACATGTCTGCTACTAAATTGTCCTTTCCAGTGATATGTTTAAATTCTGGATTTAGTGACTTAATATAAGCAATCCATCTCAACATTGCAATATCTGGCGTTGAATAGTTAATAATCATTCCAAGCAATGGCAAGCAATCTGTTTCAATTACTACTACTGCCCCAATCAAATAGTCCTTTTCAGCTTTCATAGCCAAAACAACTCTCCAAAGTTCTCTTTTGACTTGCGAATATCCACGCTGACGAATACTTAAAACTTTAGCCCCAAATCGAACTACAAATCTACTCCCATTCGAATCATCTTGACCCACCGCCCATCCAACGGCAATTGGACTAGCGTCTACAGTAAGAATCACTGGTCTATTGCACTTATAATCAACCTTCCTCAATATTGGAGGTGACATCAATAATTTCTTCAATCTTTGCATTGCATGAATATGCCTTTCTTTCCATTCAAATCGGTAACCTTTGCGTAACAGTTCATATAATGGATCCGCTATGTGAGCAAAATGAGGGATCCAGATTCGATAAAATACACATGCACCCAAAAACCTGTGAACCTCTGTTAAAGAACCACAATCCTCTTTCATCCTTCTAATTGCATCAACTTTAGTCGGATCTGGTTTTTTTTCGTATGATTCGCATAAATGTCCAACAATTACAACCTCTCGCACTCCAAATACGGACTTCATACCCGATAATGTAAGATGAACTTCTCTAAGCTGAGTTAAAATCTTTTTACAATCTTGTATATGATCAACAACATATCTGCGACACCCCCTCGTATCTAAAGTTTCATCCTTGTGTCCTTCTCTGCACCCTTTTATAGGAACATCATCCAGAAAAGGCATAGTCTTTTTCGGAATAAAATCTCTCAATACCTTATTCATCCCATTCATCATATGCGCAACTGAGTTGGTCGCGCCTTGAAGAAGAGTGCACATTCTAACCAATCCAAGTGGTGTTCTCATCGTTGTCATATCTCTACTTCCTTCGGCAAGTTGAAATTGATCATAACCTGAATACAAATCACCCATTGAATAGATCGCCCTTCCAGCAAACGCCTCACCAAATTCATCTACAATAGGTCCAATTCCTGCATTCCTGACAGTTACAGCATTCACCGGTTGCATATCTTGAATAAATCGTAGTGACCCATTCTTCTTAGGTACCGTAAACCATCGACTAGAATACGACACAAATGAAGGTTCTAATATTTTCATCTTTATCTTTTCTTTCAATAGTTCGACCAATTTAGGTAAATGTGCCCTCGGTACTGGAATCGGTCTTAGATTCCAAGGTACATGTGATACAGTGAAGATAACCATAGGTGTTATAATATTTGGATCCACACAGCCAATTTCATGAGATTCGAAGGCAAACGATCTACCTTGTTTAGCCAACATCTTTTTGAAGCAAGTAATTTCCTCTGGCAATAAAGAACCATTAGAACCAATCTTCAAATCTTCAAAAGTCTCTTCAGTAAACTGATGTCCAATACTCATTGGATCTCTTAAACTTGCTTCTTTTGATGCTTCTCCCATTTGTTCTTTAGAATCCTCTAGTAATGGTCCGGCAACAGGCTTTACCTTCTTATCTGCCGTTTTATATCTCGTCTCTACTGTGACTTCTGGTGCTTGAAAAGATTCAAGCATGGTATAAACCTCTCTCGAATGAATCTCAACAATCTTATCATTATCTCCTAACCCAATAGATGTAATCAATTCCAATGAATCTTCCAGCCCATTTTCTTCATAAACACCCAAAATCCTCTCATCATCTTGCAATGTACCTATCTTGCGTAACTGTCCTTCAATATCATATAATCTTTTTCTTTCTTTTCTTTTAAAATCATCAACTTTCTTATACATAATATTTCCATTCTCCAATATACCAATAAAACTCGCATGAAAGGCACCTTCATCTCGCGAGAGTACCTCCTCTTTTGTACCTCCATAATCTCGCTTTACAGTGGTACCTCCCCAAAAATCTTTAAATCCTTCAACAATCTTTGGCAATGGTTTCTCCCTCAACCTATCTCGATTCCGTTCATGGTTAGGAGGTACTGTTAGAAATTGTACAGCTTTCCTCCCATCTTCGCTCCGTACCCTTGCATATGCAGAACCATCGTCAAGTACCTTTGTTTCCATCCGTGTTGCCGTGATATAAGGTTGTCCTAAAATCAACGGATAAGACGTTGTATCTTGCACGAAGAAATGTTGCTCCGTCGCAACATCCCCAATCCGAATTTTGACATCTGGACAAACTCCATATAATTCGCCTCGTGTGTTATAAGCTGCTTGTATTGCCCATCCATGTTCCATATCAATTAGCCATTTTTGCTTCTTATAAAGATCTTTAGACATGAGATTTATTTCAGAACCATGGTCCACCAAGGCAACTATTGGTTCTTCTATATCTCCTACCTTCACCAATACCTCAGTAGTTGCCCTTGCCCAATGCTTTCGAGTATAATAGCTCAAAGTTTCCATTTCCTTGTCACTAGAATCTTCGAAATGTACTCGCTAATTATACCCATTCTTTTCATTTGTTGGTTGCTTGTAACCTATATCAACCTCTTCTTCATCTCTACATATTCTTGCATCAATAGCATGACTCATTCCAGTTTCGCTCATTAATTACCTCTTTCGCTTAATGCTGTCAATGATAACATCATGAAACTCCTTCTTTGCAATTCCCAAGACTTCTTTCAATGTGAATTCTACCTTAGCGTTTAATATACGTTCTTCCAACACCCCTTTCAAATTTGTTGCCGCTTCAATGTCAGAAAGTAGCTTAGAAGCAATTGATTTGCCCTTATCTTTTGTCTCCGTTATTTTTTCTCCCAATGATGCTGAGGTATCCTTTACAGGCAATTCTTGTGAAGCTGCCTCCTGAGTCTTGTCTCCTCCAATTTGTCTCTTAAAAGAATTTCCTTCTCTAGTATCATCAAAATTTCCTCGTCTTTTTTCTTCTATCAAAGCTTCATTTTGGCTCTTAGCAATATATGCATGAACTGAAAGAGACTCAATAGGATCCCCCCAACCTATTCTTCCTCGTATTGTAGCTGCAGTTCTCAATAACGCTTCTCGAGGTAATTTCCCTTCTTGCATTGTAGAAATAGCAGAAGTCCAAAACTCACTAGTTTTCGTACTTCCACCAATTTCATCATCTACTCTAGCACCATAACTTGCACTTTCTCGTACTATTGTTTCATGCTCTTTTAAGTAATCTTGAACCAATGCTCTCATTCCTCCCTTGCCAAAATTGGTTTGAAGAAGATCCTTCCTATCTTTCAATGCTATCTTTCCATCTTTCCAGCAAATAATTCCCTGCCGTATCATATTATTAAATTCATTGCAATCTTTTCTAGTGTGTGAAGCATCATCACACCAAATGCATCTTTGTACATATCCTTGTTTTGAAACATTCTTCGAATTGTTTATAGAAGTATTCTCTTCAAGTCTTGCCAATTTGATTTGAAGATCTCGCATTCCTCGTATATTTTCTTCTATATCCATATCTGCTTTCTTTGACAAGGATGTCGAAGGTTGAACTGTGGGCATTGTCGGTGGTGTTGTACGTACTGGAGCTTTGGGTGCTTGTACTGTTTTCGGAATATTGCTCCTATCCTTCCTCCTTTCTTTTTTTGTAAGCAACCCCACCGCATCTTCAACGTTCTTCCACTTCGTTGTCAATCCTTCATCTTCTTCTTTGTCTTCAAGAAGGGGTTCTAATTTCTCTTGCAATTCTCCATCAGTAGCTTGAAGAAATAGATCAACTTTGTTCGGCTCCAATGTCAATTTTTCTACCTTTGATAATTGAGAGTACTGCCTCTCAAATTCCCTTAGTAGCTCCGTTGCTTGCAAATTCTTATTGGGCCGTTCAATCCATCTCAAAAACAGCTTCTTAGTAACGCGATCAGCATCTTCCAAGAAATATTCGTCTTTCAATGCATGTGAAAAATCCTCCCATGAATTCCCATAATGATCCGTAATCGATGTAATGTGGTCTCTTATCTCTGGTATCGTGGCAAGTCCAAATAGTGCAACCATTTTCTTCTCAGAAACCCGATTTAATTCCATTTCACGAACATAACATCTTAAATACCTTGAAATATTCCTCCCATCAAATTGATCAATTTTATTGACCATTGCTTGCAATGCTTTGGTTGCCAAAGCTTCCTTTCGATCATTGCTTTGCTGTTGCTGCATTGACAATGAGAAGGCTTGAAACAAACTAGCAATAGATGGATCCATGTGCATACCTTGTCCTTTAGAAGACTCCCCACCAAAAACTTCTCTCAAAAATCCTTCAAAATTTTTATTTTCGTTTTCCATAAAAATAAAGATAAAATCAACCGAAATCCAATACCTTCCACCTCAAGCTTTCACGTCGGGTTCACCACTTATGTCGTATTACGTGCTTTCCTGCTCGAGAACATGCCGGGCGTCTGGCTGTAGAAGGTAGTATGGAGATTCGCCGATAGTCAAGCAGTCTATCAGTTTTTGACTCCTGGAATATAAACGACTGCAACAATGTACCGTAAATCTATACGGATGCTCTTCGACTGCTTGTCGAAGTCTTTTTTTTTTGCCCCAGCCGATAGGTCTCTAGACGTTACAGAGAACCCCGAACAACCCAAACTGTTAATCTTTAATACCGCTTTGTACTTACGATCTTGTATCCACTGACTGTCTTGTTAGATTAACCCAATAAATTTTATTCACTCCGCATACTCAATCCTATAGACACCCTTTTAATTCTTCAATCACAGACGTAACTTGATTTTACAAAACAGTCAAGAGTATTGAAACCCACTTCATTAAAAATCCCGATTCACCATTACAACACTGATTTCAGCAGCGATTGCCTCAGTCTTCCCAAAACTCTACGAAGAAGAAAAATCCAAATTCTATGTCTTTCCTTCCTCGACCTGAAGCATGAAGCTCCTCTTCTCTAATCCCCTCGATCTTCAAAAACCTCCAATGAAAACCGAAGTAGTAACCTTGAAAAGAGCTTGAAGCTAGCTCCTTGATCCAAAAAATCCCCCCCGAAAAAAAAAAAAAAACCTCCCCCCTCAAAACTATATCCCCCCTAACCTTATCCTCTGAATTTCTTCAATCTTCCGTCTTAGATCCGGAATTGGCTCCCACCTCAAGCTTGGATCCGAAATTGGCTCTCGCCGTCAAGCTTTCTCCTCCGTTTTTACCTTTAAGAAATCCATTTACCGAAAACAACGTTCCCTGAAACGGCACAAAGAACAAGACAGCCTGAAACAGAATCGAACCCCATAATCGGGACCACATTGAGTCGCCCGACCAATTCAGGTCCTATATTGGAAAAGATGTCCATAGTAACTTGGATGTTCTCGTAATTGGGTCAAATTGGTCTTCGCGTCAGATTGGCTAAGACCCGTAGTAAGACCTGGATTCCTCGTTATTAGACTGCATTGGGTTGACCGGCCAATTCAGGTCTCATATTGGATAAGAGGACCCGGATTGGATTATGGAAATTGGATCCAATTGGCTCCTCGAACCCGTCGTGTGAATTGGTCCTTCTCTTCCTGCTGACTCCCGTTATTGAAATCGAATGGAGCATTTCAGTATGCCTCGGCTGACTGTAACGGAGTGACTGAATCTGACCACTCAGTATTTGTACTGGAGTTGGTTGATGCTCTCAATATTCGAGGTAACTGAATATTAATAAAATTCCCCTTTCTTTTTATTTTCACTATATACTCGTGTTATAACACGACAGCGTTCGCATGTTGTTTCCCAGGTCTGACAACCATCGTAAAATTGAACTTCTGAAGGAGTATGACCCAGCGAGCAATGCGCCCACTCAATTGAGGCTTATTAATCAGATATTTGAGAGCATCATGATCCACATAAAATACAAACGGATACCCAAGCAAATAGTGCCAAAATTTTTGAACCGAGTATATCATATCCAACGCCTCTCGTTCAGTAGTAGTATAGTTGCGTTCGACAGCCACCAATTATCGACTGACATAATATATGGGATGATCTAATCCCTTATCATCCTTCTGGCTTAACACCGAGCCAATAGCAGCATTGGATGCATCAACATATACATGAAATGGCTTTGTCCAACAAGGAGCCACCAATATTGGTGCAGAGACCAATTTTGACTTTAAGACCTCGAAGGCTACGGTACACTCCTTGGTCCAGAAAGGACTAGTACCATTGGACGGAGGTTTCTTTAGTAAGTTCGTTAAAGGTTGACAAATAACCGCAAACAAACTTATAAATTGTCGATAATAACTGACATGACCAACGAATCCTCGAACACCGGAGACTGTCTCCGGTCTGGACAAGTTCATGATATGTTGCACTTTGTCAAGATCGGTAGCAATACCACGACTGGAAATAATATGGCCCAATAATTTTCCAGACGGAACACCAAATTGGTACTTCTCCGAATTCAACGATATCCCAAATTTGGCACACTGAGCCAAACATTTGCCTAAACAATGAAGTTGATCTTGTTTGGTACTAAATGTACAAAAGTCATCTAAAAAGATCTCCATAAACATCCAGAGATAGTCTTGAAAAGCCTGAGTCATCACGCGTTGGAACGTGGCTGGGACGTTACATAACCCAAAAGGCATCACGCGATAAGCAAATGTGCCCCAATCCGTAGTAAAGGTTATCTTGAGCTGGTCTTCTTTTGTAATTTGAACTTGATTATACCCAAAGAAACCATCGAGAAACGAATAGCATTCGTGACTGGTGACGGCGTCCAATATACTATCCGTGAATGGTAACGGAAAGTAATCTTTCTTGGTGGCTTCATTAAGTTTCCGGAAATCTTGACAAATTCGGATTTTTCCGTTCTTTTTTGGCACCATCACAATTGGAGAAATCCACTTACTATTCGATACCGGGTAAATGAAACCCACCGCAAGAAGCTTGTCCAATTCTTCTTTCACCATAAGAGAATATTTAGAATTAAGGCGATGTTACCTCTGGCGTACCGATTTAGCGTTTTCTTCCAATATGATACGATGTTCACAGACATCAGCGGGGATACCTTGTAGATCATCATAAGTCCAAGCAAAAGCGAATTTATGATGTAAGAAAAAATCTGTCCAACATGTCAACTCTTGTTCCTTAATACCTTCGTAGACCTTAATTAGCCGAGGTTCGGCCGTGGTCGCTAAGTTAATAGTTTGACATACAGGTTCAGCAACAATACTCTGTTTCAATTCTCGCAGTGATTTAAAGTTACTTGATATGTCCGACATATGCGAAGTAACAAATCCCGTCTCGAGGGCACTAACATGGTGCACATCGTACCGAGGTTTCCGGTCAATACTAACATAAGCAGAGTTTTCCGAATCCTTTGGGTATATCAAGTACTCCCCCGGACCTCCACATTGGTACACCACCTCAGAGTACTCTACTGCCTCCACATTGGCCTCCGTACTCGGTACTTCTGTGTCATCCTCGGAGCTAAGTTCTTCGTCCGACGTCAATTTAGATACTGGCAACTGAGACTTCCCGTGATAGCGTATTGGGTACATTTGTAACACCATTTTATCTACGCCCTTACCAATTGTCAAAGTACCCCGACCCCAATCGTTCTTGGCCTTTGCTTAATACAGCCAAGGTCGTCCCAATAAAATAGGGTACGATAAAGTCGAACGTTGTAAGCGAAAGACAATGTAGTCAATTTCATATACAATACCTATAATTATAGTTTGAACACTCCGTAAAATACCCATTGGCTTAACTCGGCTATGATCTGCCATCCATAATACCAATGTCGTGGGGACTAATTGTTCCAGATCTAAAGCATCCATTGTATCAGCGTTCATAAAATTGACGTCGGAACCTCCATCTATTTGGACGCCAAAGATCAAAACACCATCAATCGAAATATCAATGGTTGGTGCACCTGGATCAGGGTTCAAACTAACTTCACAAACTTCCATATTACAATGCCGATGTCTTATTAGGGATGAATTCAAGGTGGAACGATACTCTGGTGCGACTGTTAGAAGTTGCTTCATAGAAATTGAAGGCCGAATAGCGTCCAAATCCTTTAAAATGTCATAGGATTCCATATTTAGGGTAATTTCCAATACCCTCTTCCATTTCATGGGTTTGAGTTTAACTCCGTGAGGTAAATTATTCTGCCACCTTGGCCTTGGAATTGGAACAGCAGCTTGAGCTTCCTTGGGACTACCTTTCCCAAGGAGATCTTTCAACGGGTATGATGCTTCTTGGAACTGCGGTGGGAACAGACCGGTTCGAGACGGAACTGAAGACTCCGTAATTGGGACCTCATTGGGCTTTGCAATCAAATCAGGGCTCAAGACTTTTCCGATGTCAAGACCTAAATGGAATGGATCCGTAATTGAGTGTGATTTACCCTTCGCTTTAGGATCTTCCAAATATTTAATTGGGCCTTTCCCTTTTTGCTGACTCCTAGTAAGAACGGTATGCACACATTCCACCCGATTTACTGGAGACTCTTGAGGACCTCGATTTATCCCCTCCATTTTTCCTGGACTCTGGATCTGCTGATCCCGATTATTGAAATTGAATGGAGCATTACATTGCTGATACGTATGCCCTGACTGCTTGCAATTCCCACAAACTGGCGCATAATCGTCACTGCCTCTTGGATTGCGACATTCATTGGCATAATGACCAATCTGTCTACAATGGAAACAACGCAATGGCCTTTTTGTACCCCCATCAGGCATATTGGGTGTCTCCACTGGTATATACCTACTTGTGAAAGTGTAGGTTGAGAAAACGATCCTAGTTGTCCCGGTTGTACTTGGTTCAATGGCATCGATGGAGCATATGGCTGATACCCATGCTGCTCCTTACCATAGTTCTGAGGATTTGATACAAATCCCTGATTATAAGTGGAATTCTGAAAATGATTGACTGCTCGATTTTATCGGTTAGATCGTTTTCCATGCCATCCAAACATATTTCTTGTTTGAACTTGATTGACATCCCATGGAGTTCGTGGAATCATGGTCGAATTACTGAAGTTTTGTTGTCTTTACAAATTCCAATAATTAGCGGTTAAGTGCTTGCCTCCATAAAATATACATTTACCCAACACTTGTGAAAGTGATGGGCAATCCATTACCAAATGACCGTGGCCCTGACAATTACTGCACCATACATTGGTTCTAGTATTGGTTGGTTTTTGCCTCTTCTCCTTATCTTTGGCCATATTAATGGCCATTTCCTCCATTTTCTTCGTCAAGTTCAACAACAAGGCTTCATTGGAATCTTTTGAAGCTGGTATTATTTGATTTTCTGCCAAAACTGACTCTTGTGTTTGATATGGAAAATATGGAGCATATGCTGTTGTGACTTGCGGTGGTAAAGCTTGCAATGGGGTAACATTAACTGGCCCTTGAGTATTGGCACTTGAATGGGCCACTGTTTTGATCATCTGTGGATAACTACCCACTGATCCGTTCAAAGCCGGATATTGATAATTACTTTGAATTGGTATCATCGTGGCAATCGCAGTTAAAAACTGATCATAATGGCATTCCTCCCAAACCTTGGCTCTATCAAGGGATGCAGATACCGTAACTGGTTGAACTTCTTTTATAAACATTTTTAGCTCTGGTAGGTGTAAACCATTTATTAATATAGATAATATAAATGCCTCCGGTATTTGGTGGTTCGGCTACTTATTAAGTATATCAGCCACTCGGCCATAGTACGATTCCACCACCTCTTCTAAAATCATTTTGCTCTTCATTAATCTTCTTCGAAGATGGTTTTCAAAACCAATTGGTCGAAAATGGGTCAAAAATGCATTCTTCAATGCTTTCCAGTTCGAAAATTGACCAACTGGTTGACGGTTATACCATTCAAACGCCGTATCCTTTAAGGTTGCTGGCAACCATCGTAACCAAATATCCTCGATTCTCCCATTATTGGCGACACATGCTGTCAAAAACTACGACGAATGTTGATCTAGATCCGCACCCAAAAAGCCCCTAAAGGTAGGTAATGGAGCCACGCTAGTTGTGCGATCACTCACAATACCCATTTGTATTACTATGGGAACCGCTGGACCTCCCGTCGTCATTGAATTTGACAATGTGACACTTAATCGTTTGTTAATATAGTCTGCGTCTCTCCCAAATATATTTTCCGAACTTTCCACCCTGCTCAATTTGCTATTATTATCCTTGAATAAGTTTATTGGTTGAATAGGAGGTGAAAATGACGGATTTTGAAACACACTGAATTGGTCCTTATTGACCAATAATTTATGCCACTTTATGGAACCAGTTTTGACGAAATCGGCAGTTTTTGCTATTGGAAACGTACCCAATGGAGTATCCAACTCTTCCTTGATTCTCCCACTCTTAGTTAACGGTCTCAGAAGAAACCCTGGCCTATTGATCAAATTTTCCGCAAGTCCTCTTGGCAATTTCTCTAATGGTATATACTTCTGAAATATTAGATGTCGATTAGCTACTGGGTATGCTCGAATATGACGACAGGCATGCAACCATGGCTTAATCCAGCTTTGTCTATTATTCCTTTTTAACTTTTTTTGTTACTCGTTTCGCAACAAATTTCTTGCTTGCGATCTCTCTATTGTTTCTCTTGACTGCCGTATTTTCTTTACTGTTAAGTTCTCATTCTTAATAACCATACTCTTTCATTATATTCTTTTGCGACTGCTACCTATTTCCCATCTACTTCAACTGGCAGTTAATACCTAAAACTCCATGCTATTATCAATTTCCCCGGTAGCGACGCCAAAATGTGATTGTCGTTTTACTTACTCTAACTAATCTAATCAGAGTAAACATGTATAGGGGAATTCGAACACAGGGAAAGAATACCACATGACCTTACACGTTAGGGTCACATAATTAACTGTATTCCGCACTACTTAAAACACCCAGGAAACACTACAATGCTTTCCACTTCCTAATAATACTCCACCATCACTGATAACAACAACATGTAATCCCGCACTATCCTAAATGACATGACATAATCATACTATAATCCAAACTCTGGAGTTCTTCACCATTAACTGCCTTCACATTATAGTGTTTCACATAAATACAGACTCATTCTCTCTGCTGAACTACAATCAGATTTCAGCATTCAATCTTTCTTCTTCCCATTTAATAACAATCATACTTCTATTCCATAATTCACTTTCACAATATTCAAAAATTCTTAATCTTCTTATTCAAAGAAAATAAAAAAACAAAAGAAAAGAGGTAGCACCAAGCTTACCCCGGCTCATACTATCACAGTCTGGCCCTTACTTCCTCTCTCCCATCTTCCTTATGCTACCACGAGATACCAACTGCTACATCTCTAATGAAAACTGTTTTTCCTAACTATTCATCCATTTTACCTACTGAACTACCTTTTCAATAGTCATCTATTCCTGTTTACACTATAAACTAAGTATCTACAATTCAGCAAATAACTACTTATTCTACAATCTCCTAAGTAGAAAACTTATTTGTCTTCATATTTGATGTATTTAACAAATTCTTCTAACTCATGACACATATGTTGAGTTGCTATCGAGTCCACATACTACATTGAATTTGGATTTTCTTTAACTATAAGTACTGCCACATGTAGTTTATTTATTTTGATAACAATTTTTGTTTCTTTTTTGTTATTACAATTTTCAGTTGCTATTCTTGTTCTGCAATCTTTGATCAAGTGACCTATTTTCTTGTAGAAAAAATATTTCTTAATAGCAAAATTATTCTTTTCATGTGGTTTGGAAGTACTATTCTGTCTTTGTCAACTCTTCCTGAAATTCTTATTAAAATAAGATTTCTTATTATTATTCTGAAATTTCTTACCTACATACAAGGTTGAATTATTATCAAATGTTAAATTCATGTTTTTTATGAGTGTTTCTTCTTGGATCAAATCTCTTATCAAGGATGTTAATGTAGTCTCAAGCTACCTTTTTAAGGAGCTAATGAAGGATCTATAACTTAGAGGAAAACTTCTCATTAAAGTGAGAATTGTTTCATCATTTGGAGCTGCTGATCTTGTTGCCAACAATTGTTCCATATGTGCTCTAAAAGTATGTATGTGTTTAATAACACTATCACCTTCTCTCATTTTTAAGGTGTATAATTTGTCTTTTAAATACATCTTAGTTATTGCATCATGTGATTCAAATATTTTTACTAATTCTTGTCATGCTGAATTTGTTGATGTACAAGATTGTATATGTGAAATAATATTTTTTTCTAAGAAATTATTAATTATAGTTAAAGACAAGGTATCCTTGTATACCCATGCACTTATACTCCCTATTCCAATGGCAAGTAAAGCTAGGAATCTGGCAGCTATTTCAGCTTCCATTGGTTCTACTAATAAGAATTCTTCACCACTTACTATGGGCCATAACTTTTCAGCCTTGAAAACTAATGTTAGTCTATGTTTTTATATGTTAAAATATGAACCATCAAATTTTGGACCATGATTAATGTCCACTTTTTGTATCATCTTCAATATTCTTAATTTGAAATTGAATTATAATTATTTATAAATTTAATTTTGATCAATTTAATTTTATCTTTCCTTATGGTTTATATGTTGTCATTTTCAAGTCTCGAATTGCTTTTCATGGTTTGATGAAACTCAAGTTCTTCATCAACCTTTACTGTTATAATGAATTGTATTGATATTATTTTTATTATAAACTATTTTTGTAATTTCAGTAATTATTTTCTTAATAAAGCATTCATCAAAGCTTATTTTGAGGATCGAATATTTCTATAGTTTTGATACCATGTTGAAAACGTCATTGTTATTAATATGATCAATTGATATATATATATATATATATATATGTTGTATGTACTATGGTAACACCAAGAGTTACAACTCTTGGTGTAAGGTCAATATAGAGTAAATAGTATTCTACACAGGAGACTATTGTATTATATAATATAATTCTCTCAATAGCAATCATATTAGTGATTGGATCTACAAAGACAAGCGTGAGAATATCACCTATTCTCAACTACAAAGGCATCATTGATTTCGATCCAGTGGGCTTGGGTCTCTACCTAGTGCGAAATCTATTACCTTAGAACTTGGTCTACTTGTATGTGACCGAGCCTAGGTTTCATCTTCCGCAGGGGCTTGACAAGGCTACACATAAATACAAAATCTACCGTAATGAGTACAAAGGTGTGTTCATGACCACCGGTAGTTACTCTCGCAAGAAAGGCATGAAGGCCATTCGTATTGGCTACATTGATCTGGTCTCCTGAGGCAGCTCGTTTCTAATCAATCAGGACTTGCTCAAGCAATTCTACTTTAATCTTAGCGTAAATGACTATGATCAATCTACTTTCTATACACATGATCCCTGTGTGAGCTACACTAACTATCCTTCTATTACAGCCACTCTTGACAACATTGACATCTACACTATTGTGGCATCGCCGACACTACATGATTCTACACAAGCTCTCTACGATGCTTGCTATTGAATCCAAACAAGAATTACATCCATCAGCTCTACTCTTTTTCTTTCTTTTAAAACATCTATCATCACCACTTTGTTATTGAAAACAATGACTACAAGTAATCTAATGTGGATGTTGATGGATACTGTGAACAGTTGGTTTCTTGTTGTTATTACCATTATTTATTGCAACAAAAAAATAAGTGGATTTATTATTATTGTATATTACTTTCCTTGTTAGGTTATGGTTGGTAGTTGATTTATTTGCTGTATAAATAAAGATCATTATATACAACAAAATGAATGCCAAAATTTAATCATAAAATATATAATCTAAACCAAATACAAATATACAATTAACACACTCTAAAAAAAAGATGGAAAATCTAAACATCACTAAGTCAAGCTATCTCTTATACCATAAAGGAAGGAGTCTAAGAATACAAGTATGTATATATAAAATCCTAATTTTTTTATTAAAAAGCTAATGACTATAGTCAAGCAAATCTTACAACAAATATTTTTTTTCTTTCAAAATCACTCACAAGATTTGACTTGATAAGAATGTTAAGTGAAGGGGGTTTCTCCACCTAAGTCTTCAAATTTTAGTTGATACTAACAAAGTCAATTAACAAAAAAAACTAAGTTGATAAAAAAACATTCAACTAAATTAATACATTTGATAAGATGTGGTATTCAATGCTACATTATGTGAAAGTTATTGTGTAAATAAAGATAGTTGTACACAATAAATCAAGTACTAAAAATTAATCATAAAGTATGCAAAATAAACAAAATACAAATGTAAAATTAATATCTTTTCAAATATACACCTTTTTAGTTGATTAAGAGCCCTTTTATTCAACTAAGATAATAATAAATATATAATTGGAGATGAATGCTACAATAATATTGCTACAAATTGTATCTAGTCAAGCTATTGTTATAGTAGTCAAACCATCAAAATGTGTGGCAAATATTAAAGAAACAATCTTTAATTCTTATTAACAAGTAACACATAACCAAAAAATTTCTTAGATTAAGAACCAATCCAAGTTCTTGAAAGAAGAGTCAAAAGAAGTGGTGTCAAATATACTATATATCATCTATATTAGCATTGATTATATTGTAGCATAATAGGAGCTCCTTTGTTTTGACCACATACAAAACAAAGAAGATCGACTATCAATTTAAAATCTATAAAATTATCAATAAGAAGATGAGAAGGAATACAATTTTTTGAATGCTCTTAATATTCTTATCCATCCTAGCCTTTGAGCAATAAAATACCATTGGGCAATATATCCTTGATATAAAGAACTGTACATTCTACCTTAATATCAAATGTTATAAGTACTTAATGTTAAGGACATGAACTTGATGAAAGCATATAAACAAGTGAGATTCTTTCAATGAAATATGACAAAATAGAAATAGAAAAGTATGTATATTAAAAAAAAAACTAGAATGGCTATTGCTTAAAAATAAAGAAATTAAAAACTCTTGAAACTAGACTAAAAGAAAGAAATGAATTAATAAGAGTGAAGAAGACTTCATTCTTGCCTCTATATATACTATCTACCTAGGATCTATATGGTGACATTCTATAAGACCTCCACAAATGTGTTGACTTTGTATAACATGTATCTTAACTTATAAGGTAAGTTTTCTATATAGATGCCATATAGTTAGCTTGTTCCATAAGCTATCAATACATGTGGCATGTAGTTATTTTGTTAACCAAGTTTCTAATCTACTAATCAACTATAAACACATGTTAAGTCAAAATAACATCTAAAAAGGTTGTAAGAAGCTATTCTAAAAGGTATAAAATTAACCTATGTTTATCTACTTCTACCTATTCATATTACCTAAATAATAATTACAATAGATATATATCTATGACATTACTTGAAACAAGACTAGTCTATCTTGAGAGTCTAAGATTCTTATAATCTACAGCAATATAAAACCTCATCACAAAATATGTCAAAATGGACCAGAATAAAATTGAACAAAAATAAATAGAATAGGACATGAAAGACAAAAGTGTGAAATCAGAAATAAAAAAATAAATAATAAATAAATAAAAAAGAAGATATAAAATCTTACTTTATTAAGAAAGAAGGTCCAAAGCCATATTTAATCAAAAGCTTCAAAATGCCCTGGCCAGTCTTATTTATACTTACTTCTATCACCCTAGATTTTTTAGAATATTTTTAGATGATAAAACCCACTTACATAACTACCTTAAATTATTTCTAGAAGGTTCTATGGTGGATCCTATCTACATAACTATCCTAAACTCTTTCTAGAATTTTCTATGGTAGATCTTACATGATCCATTAACCTAATTTTAATTCTAGAAACTTCCATAACTTCTCAAATATGGTTCCAACTATCTATCCCAATGTGTCAACAATATATATATCTTATCTATATCCTATTATAATAAATCTTCTTTTGCTGATGTAAAAAATCCTCATTTTGCTTCTAATAATATCTTCAAATTGTCTCGTTTGAATAGATGAGATTGTATACAAGCTTCCACATTGCATCATGGATTGCATAACCTTTCTAAAGCATTTTGTACTAAAGTTGTGGACATCCACTACCATGACAAAGGTAGCAATATTCCAAAATGCTATCCACTTCATATTCTTATTGATCATCAAGTACAACTGGTGGTAGTGGTAGTTGGTGTTGATCTAAAAAGCACTTTGGCTCCGTATGAAATTCCTTTATTTGTAAAATATAGAAGATTGGATGGACCCAAATATATGATGAAATCTTGAGGCTATATGTGACATCAAAAATCACTATAGAATTGTAAAAAGATATAAGCCATCAAGGTGCCAATTTACAAATTTGGGTTGATATAGTAAGTGGCAAGTTGGGATTGGAAAGTAACACTTGATTATCCTCTCAAAAAATCTTGTGTTGCCAATGGTTATCTGTACACTGCTTTTGTTAATTTTGTGCAATAAAAAAGAAGTGTTGTATTTTTTGTAAGGCCCTTATAAGCTGTTGTATAAACTCCTTTGTTGTCAGGTTGTTGGTGTCAATGAAACAATAGAGAGTTATTGGCATAATTGAATACTAATTGATATTGATGAAAAATTGTGAATAATCAATACTTATTTGAATACTATTATTGTAAGTAAATTTTAAGGAAGTCAAATATTCATCATAGTCATTATGATGAACTACCACAAATGCCCATTGTATATCTTCTAAGGTCTAATTTTTATGCTCTATTTGTCCATATATTTGGAGATGGAAGGCTATAGATATAGCAAGTCACATATCTAATAGCTTAAATAAGACTTACTAAAAGCTTCCTATAAAGTATGGATCTCAATTTAAAATGATGATTTAAGGTAATCCATTGTAACAAAAGACAATATCAAAGAAGATCCATACAAGAGTTGAGACATCAATATCCAAGCATACCATGACCAAATAAACTTGCTTCAAGAATTGATCTACAAAGACGGCAACTATGATGTGATTATGAGGCATTTGAGACAAACATGTAATGAGATCTATAGTCACCTACTTCTAATGTACCGTAGGTAGTAAAATTGGTTATAATAATCTAGAAAGCATTGCGTTGTGTACTTTATTACATTGACGTAAGTCACAAGAATGTACAAAAGCTCAAACATCATAGTCCAAATCTATGCAAAATCATATCCTTGAGATTTGTTTTAGACTCTTTTCACACCTTAAATGTCCAAATATTGGAATGTCTTGTCCTTCTTAAAGTATGTATGTTCGAAGTATAGTATTGTCAAGTACATAAATCTACTTTTTAAAATAGAACTGGCCATTATTAAGAGTGTAATCTTGATACTATATATTGCTCACCTTCAACTGATCACTTACCATCTTGAAATAAGCATCTCAATCCTTAGCTTCATTCTATTTTGCCTCTTTAGTTAGATTTGAAATGACACTACTAATAGTAATGAATTTTACCTTTTCTTATGATTTAGCTTATAAGTTGTCTGGTATAGCATGTTGTCATCGTTGCTTGTACTCAAGTTGAATTTCAAAAAGTTCCAATTATTCTTTTCAATGATGATGTCGTAATTTTATATTTTTTAGATGCAAACTATATAGTAAGGATCAAAAGTCAGTCTCAACAACTACTAGCTTTCTCAACAAATAGTGTCGCCACATCTTTGTGGCATGTACAATTGCTAATTACTCTTGATTACATACACAGTAATTGTGCTCTATCTTTTGAGCTTGTGTGATTCCTATGCCACAAGTTAATGGCCCCTATAAAAATCTTATTGAAGAACCATTCCAATAGCAAAGTTAGAAGTATCAATGTTAAGTATACAAAGAAATTTGAAATCATATAATTAAAATATTAGAGCAATATTGATTGCTTCCATCAACCTATCAAAGGTACTTTGTTGCTCCAATTTTCATTCAAATGGTGAACTCCTCTCCAATTGGTTTATCAATAAGATAAAAATATGTACAAATTATTGAACAAAATAATGATAATATCTAGCAAGATCTAAAAATGAGCAGACTTTAGAATCATCTTTAGAGATTGGCTGATCTTTCATTGCTTTCATTTCATCATACTCCATGTGCACGCCTTCAGAGGATACCACATATCCCAAAAAGGTGACTTCCAACTTTCAAAGTTTATATGTTGATTACTTACAATAGAAAAAACTATCTTATAGTCGGCATAGTACTTCTTGTAGGTGTCGTTCATACTCTTCAAAGATTTTACTATATATAAAGATACCATCAATGAAAAAAATTACATTATTGTCTTAAAAGTTCCAAAATAATTTATTCATATGATCCATAAAAGAAGCTAGAACATTAGTGAGGCCAAAAGATAAAACAAGCCATTTGAAATGTCTATAGCATGTACAAAATACCATCTTCTTTACATCCTCTCTTATAATAGTTATCTGTTAATAGCCACTCCAAAGATCCAATTTTCTAAAGATGGTTGTACCTAGAAGTTGATCAAGAAGATCATCCATGAGTGGAAGTGGATATGCATTCTTAACAATCTGCTTATTAAGGCCTTGATAGTCAATGCAAAGCTAAAGTCCACCATTCTTCTTGGATACAAAGACTACATGAACTCTCCATAATGATGTACTTTCTCAAATGATGTTATTTTCTAAGAATTTATCTAAAGTTATGCATAATTCTTCAAATTCATTTGATACTAGATAATAAATTAGTCAACTTCTTACTTTGGCTCTAAGCAATAGTTCTATTTGAAAAGGGGCACCTTCATCAGGAGGCACGCTACTAGATAGCTAAATTGAAAATAAATCTCAATATTTTTGTATAAATTGCTCTGCTTTTCTACTCTTTTGATTGTCTTTTCCACCACTAATGCAAGATTTGGAACCACCATATACACCAAGTGCTTATGTTGTATTTACTTCTTTATAATAATCATCCCTATAAGTAAGTCTTTAATTGTAGATTGATTTTTTCTCTTCACTTAATACATAGGTACAAAGAATCACCTTACATCTACTATCTTTGAAGGAGATTATTTTTACTACTCAATCAACTTGCTTATTTTCCACCTCTAGCTATGGCATATCAAAAATAACATCATATCTTAGATTTATTACCTTAAACTTCTCCCTTATAATATAGGTGTTAGTCAATTTAAAGATATTTTCTTCACATGTCTCACTTAATATGTTTTCTTGATCATCTATAAGGTATATATTCTTTCTCTTAATTATCTTAGTTTTAATATCAAGTCAATCCATAATTTTAATCAAGATGTAATTTTTTGTAGATCCACAATCTAGAAGCACTTGATATGGTTGTCCACTTAGTAGTCTTATTAGATAGACTAGTTGATTCTTTTTATAGTTATTTAAAGTCATGTTATTTGTCTCTTAGAGATAATAGCTATCTCCAGTATTAAGCCTGGACATCTTTACAGAAGAGCCTCATTTCTCTGTTTTGTCTCATTATCGACTATATAAGTTTCGAGATTGTAAACTTGTCTTCTTTTGTTAGTACTTGAATTTTGACATTTTAGACAACCTCCAATCTAATGGCTTGGCTCCCGACAATAGTAACACAATTACCTTTTGTATCAATATTTTTTGTCTTTGTGGTGTCAATGATCCTTGTAGGGCATCAATCTCTATTAACATTGGTTTTTATGCCATAGTATTAGATAGTAGCATAGGACTTCGTACTATAGGTCATGCTCCATAATTTCTAAAATCTATAGCATTAATCCTCTCTATAATCCAAATTGTCTCTTTAAATGTTTGTGGATACTTTAGTTCGACCTCTTCCTAGACACTAGGTTTTAAATCTCATAGAAATTGTTCCATTATCTTTGTCTTAGAAACGTTGCCAATTTGGAGACATATGGATTTGAATTGGAAGACATAATTTTACACCAATCTAGATTGTGAAAGATTTTTCAACTAATTGTATGCTATTTTTTTTGCATTGATTGGCCAAAATTGATTTCTAAACATAATATTAAACTCTTTCCAATCACAAAATCCATCTTAAGCTTTATAGCTTTGAACTCAATGTTGCCATCAAATAGATGCGACATCTCTCAAATAGCTAACTATATATATAATTTCTTCGGTGGTATTTATCCTAAATAGTTGGAGGTATTATTGCATGTTAAAGAACCATTGACATACATCTTTTTATCTTACAATAAAATTGAGTAAGCTTATTACATTACCTCCCTTTTTAAAAATGGGTTCTACAAAAAATGGTGCTTACATATTGAAGAAGTCTAAAATTTGGTAAATTATATTTGCTACATACTCTGATCTTTGTTTACTTTAAAGGTAGTTAATAAGTCCTCTCAACAATAAATAATGTCCCATTCTAAGGAAAAAAGACCACCGTTTTCATATTATGTGAAGTCTTGCTTGAGAATGCGCTAGACACTTGGTTGTAGAAGATAAAAAAAACTTGCAACAAGAAGTCCTAACCACTCTAATAAAATTATATATAAATTGCTTTAGAAGCTTAATAAAAATAATCAAGCATCAATTAAGTCTAATTATTATTATTTTATTTTATTTCTTGAAATAAATAATAAAAGATATATAAAGAAATCCTAAAAAAATCTACAAAATTGTAAAGAAATCCTAAAGAATTTCAAAAGAACACTCAAAGAATCATAAAAAAATCCTAAAAAAAACTCTAAATAGCCCTAAAAAAATCCTAAAGAAATCCTAAAGAATTTCAAAAGAACACTCAAAGAATCATAAAAAAATCCTAAAAAAAACTCTAAAGAGCCCTAAAAAAATCCTAAAGAAATCTTAAAGAAACTCTAAAGAAATCCAAATCAAATCCTAAATCAAATCAAATCCTAATCCCAACCATATCTTAACCTTAATCAAAACCTAAATCCTAACCAAATCCTAACTCTAATCAAATTCTAATCAATTTTTTGAATCTCAAATGAATTTTTAATAACCTTACAATAGATTTTGAAATTCAATAACTAATATTTGAACTATTGATTTTAACTGAAGTTTTACACATTCTTCACTAATCAAGTTAATATTAAGCACAAAAAAATTAAAAAAGATCAAAATCACCAAATAGACGATAATCTCAAAAATATACATAAGTATTGGCCGGCCTCTTTCTCTGACCTTGATGCCAATCTCCTAGAGCCAATTACTCTTGACTGAACCATTAATTTTCTTCAAAACTTTACATACTTGTTAGAAATCAAGCTTACTACCTCTATTAGAAAATTTGCCTCATTCTAATCAGTAGATTGACAGCTATCTAAGAAAACTGCACTAGTCTTCAAAATTTCTAAATTTTAAGACTATAACCAATAAAAACCATCATGCTTTTCAATCTAATCATTTAATCAAATCCAAATTTATAACATACATCTAGTACAACTACATCCACAAACCTAAAAAATTTCACTTGTAGATCTATTACCAAACTCTTGAAATTGCCCAAAATATCAATCCTATTTTATTTTCTAAAAATCTATAATCACCAAAAACAACTTCAGCTTTGTAAAGCTCTTATAAAGTCATTATCCATCCAAAACCCTTAAAATCAATGCTTATAGAAACCTTTTCAAGTTTTTTCTCTATTTCACTCTTTAATCAATCATAAAATTCTAAAATCGTAATCAAAGCTTGGTTTTGTGCCTCGGAGGCTAATTTTGACCTTGGTTGGTAACTAATCTTCTCCAAGTACCATTTTTAATCCCTTTTGAGATAAATTCTATTAAAACCAATTCCTCGCTCCTTCCTACATATGCTTATATATTTTATTTTTCTAACCTATTTTATTTTTTCTTATTTATGGCCCTATAAAGTAAATAGAAGCTATTTTTTTAAAAAAATAGCATTACTATTAAAAGTTTTATTACTTTCTTATCTTTTATCCATATTTTTCTACTTTATTTTTAACTTGATTCTTCTATAATAAGATCCATATTATTAACTTTCATCATATAATTATGTTATAATATGTTATAATATTTTGTTTAAAAGAAGTAATATTAATAAAATCATCAAGAATTGTCTCTATATTTAATAAAATCACCGAATATCAAGAGTTTCTTTCTAGGTTGTGATACTAAATGCATTATATTTCACCATCTATTTGAGGAAGAATATGTCATTCTTGAAGGTCTTCATTCTTATTACATTATCTTGAAGGATGTAATAATCATAATATCTCATTTGAGAAGTCAAAAAATGATGGCTCTTGAATTAAATCCATTGGCTGTTGATTTTCTATTTCTTTAATGTCACAATTATATAAAAACTACAAATAGGAATAAAAGATAGAATGCAATCTTTCCTAAATTATATTTCTTTTAAAGCAAAGTTTTGCTATCCTTTATTTTGGTTTTAATGGATGTTATTGATGAAAAGCTTTGGCCTGCTCTATTGTATTAGTAAGATCATTTGTTGGCTTCCATGTGCATTTGCTAATATTCTATCTGTACCAATGAATAAAATATTCCAATCTATATTGGTGTTACCTTGAGTCTAAGACTTTTTCTACCTTGAATTTTTTATTATTATCAACTTCTATAGGAGGTGGTGATATTTGTCTTCTTTCCAAAATATTCACTATCTTATATGGCTCTAAAAGAGACACATAAAATAAAAGATGGATTTTTATAAACTCAAGTAGATGTATTTGATAAGCGATTGGATTGACTTATTTATAAATAAAAAATAGCCCAACTTTATAATAATCCAACTTGTTACAAGGACGAATAGTTTTAATATTATGCCAAAGTAACCATACTTTATCACCAACATAGAAATGAGGTTGTTCCTTGCAATAAGCACCCGTGTTACTCTTTTGTTGTTCATGAGCCTCTTTTAGTTCCACCTTCATTCTTGCATGTAGCTCAAATAAATGATTTTCTAAATATTTTATCACAAGATTATTAACTTTTGAAAAGTCAAAAGCATCAAGTCATAGATGATAACTATAATTATTAAAACAAGGTGTTTGTTGCATAAAAGAATATATCATATTATTATAAGTAAATTTTGTCAATGGCAAAATAGTTTTTTAATCATTTTGTTAGTAGTTGATGGTATACCTCAAATATTATTTCAATATTTGATTTACATACTTTGTTTATCTATCAATTTGAGGATGAAAAGTAAAAGATAATTTTATGTCAATTTTTAAAATCTTAAAAATCATTCTTCAAAATCTTAATACAAATTCAGTTCTTGTATCCAATATATTATTCTTATGCAATGTATGATAGTAATAGATGTTGTCAAAGAAAAGCTTGGCTATTTTTTTACATGTAATAGATTTTATACATAGTACAAAATATGCCATCTTGATGAGATGATCTACTATCACAAATATAGAATCATAAGAACATGAGAAATAAAGATCTATGATAAAATCTATAGAAATTAAAGACTATGATTGTTTTAAAATAGATAATAGTTAGAAAAGTCCATAGGATCAATGACAAGGAATTTTAGACCTTAAAAAATATCATATGATTAAAAAAAGTCTTTTACTACCTTTCATATTTATGGCTAGTAAAAATTTCTAGATATAAGTTCTAAAGACTTGTTGTATCTAAAATGTTATGTAGCTAGAAAATCATAATATACTTGAAGAATATGTTGTTGTATAGAAACATGATTATATGGTAAAAAATAAAAATATGGATGTTATTATAGAAGAGCCTAGTAGGAAGATGTGATAGAAAAACAAAGATAAATAAAAAGAAAGTAATAAAAAATTTAGTCTTAATACTTCATTTTAGAGAAGGACTTCTATTTACTTTTGAGTGGCATAAATACCTCAAATCAAAGTAAATGAGATAAGTAATTAATATATACATATTAAAGAAAATTTTATCAATAGGTTCAAGTAAAAGTTTATTCAAATTATCAAATATTGACACCAAGAAAAGACTAATTATTAATCTATGTAAAAATTAGATCCCAAGGAACAAAATCACATATCTCTTGCAATTTTAAGATTCTTTGGTAGATCAAAGAGTAGGATTTGAAGGCAGAGTTGTAAAAATAAAATTAAACATTGGTTTTATATCAATCGAATTAATATTTAGTTTTTGGAAGATTTTCAAAATTAATAATGTTCTTTGTTGGATTAAATTTTAAAAAATAAAATTATGTTTATAAAATTGAGGATTTCTTGATATTTGTGGTATATATACAAGTGAAATTTGGATAGATTATTAGTGTTCTAATTATTAGTATGTGTAAAAATCTTTAGGTCAATCAAACAATTAGATCAAGTATAAAGGTTTATAAGGGTTGAGGTCTCAAAAATTGAAATTTAAAGATTATCAAATATTTTTTAGATCTTTAGTAAGCTGTTGATTGGATTGAAGTGATTTTTTTTATGTAGAGACTAGACTTGATTTTTTATAGTTTAAATATATTTTTGGAGAAATTCAATAGTTCAAAAAGAAGATATTGATACTCAAAGTTCAACATTTAGATTGAAATAGGAGGCTGACCAACACCCAAGCAGAATTGAGGTTTGATCTTCTATTTGATAAGTTTGATCTTCTTTAAATTTTATGTACTTATTGCCAATTTAATTGTTGAAAGGTGTAAAAAATCTTAAGCAAGATCAATAACATAATCAATAGATATTGAGGTTTTAAACTATCTTAGGATTAAATTAATTTGATTAGGATTTAGTTTAGGATTTAAGAATTGGTTAGAATTTAGAGTTTGTTTATTATCTAATTAGAATTTGACTTAGGAATTAGATAAGAAATACTATGATTTTAACTAGGATTAAATTAAAATTTGGTTGAAATTTATTTAAGATATATTTTAGATTTTATTTTAATATTTTATTTGAATTTCTTTAAAATTTCTTCATACTTCTTTCATAATTATTTTGAGGTTTCTTTAGATTTTATTAAAGCTTGATTAGCATTGTTAAGATTTAATTGAAGTTATTTTGGATTTTATTAGAATTATAATCTTATTATTGTAATATTCCTTCTATCTTCCATAACTAGGTGATTGGTACATTCTCAAGCAAGGCTTCACATAATATGACAATATAAATATAATTCTCCTTTTGGAATATGTAGGCATCCTTCAAAATAGAGTAGGTTTTTTTTAACCTCAAACTTAGAAGAAGGATTCTTAATATCATGAATAAGAAGATCAGAGGACATATTTGATTGATTTTTTTTGACAATAATTGAATCAACAATCAATATTGATTTCATTGCTTGAAAATAAAAATGCTTTGGCTTAAGAAAAACTATTCTTTATTAATCAAAAGATGTATCTCCTTCTTTAGATATAAGATAAGAATGTCTAGAAAGGGTGTCTAATAAACCTTATTTTTTTTCAAGTTGATAAGTAATCACAAAATCAAATCTTGACAAAGACTTATTTTAACAAGCTTGGCAATAATTCAAAACACCTGCTAATATAATGTATTTAATATTCTTATGATTGGTATAAACAATGACTTAATAAGAAGTGCCTTCTAGATAATGGTATCATTCTTCAAACAAATCCACAATTGTAAGATGTTTTTTGTTATGAATCTTATAGTTGATTTCAGCTACTAAAACTTTTTTTGAATTAAAAGATATTGAGTAAAATTTATCATTTGTTCCTATTTGTAATAATATCACATTCAAATCAAAGTCAAATTCATCTATTTTATAAAAAAATGGCTTAAAAAAGTTGATGTGATATAAGATTAGTATAAAAATAAAGACTATTTGCAAAGCTTCAAATGCTACTTCGTCTTCTTGGCATAGAGTTCTCCATCTCTTAATTTTTATAATACATGAAAAATATGAATTTTATATTCTTTTATATTCTTAAAATAAATTAAGATGTTGTCTAGGTGACAGATAATAAATTCATCTAAAAACTCTCAAAAAACATCATTCATTAGATATTGGAAAGCTATTGGTACATTTGCAAGTCCAAAAAGCATAATGTTATATTAAAAATTATTCATACCTTGTTCAAAACTCAGTCTTCTATTCATCTCCTCCTTTGATGTGTACCAAATTATATGTTCCTCGTAGATGTGATTTTATGAACTTACCTTGATTCAACTGATTAAGAGGTTCAAATATCAAAAGTAGTAGATATCTATTCTTGATGGTGATTTTGTTGAGTCCTTCATAATCAATACATATTTTTAATAATCTATTTTTTTTCTTCACATATAAAATTAGAGCTCTTGTTGGAAATTTGGAATAATGTATGAAGTTTTTGGCTAGATTTTTTTTAATATAATCCTTCAATTCAACCAACATATTTTGTGATAAATTATAAATTGGTCCAAATGGATGTTTTTGAAGTTAATAAGTAATCATAAATTATAGAGATGATGTTTTGATAAAATATCTATATTCTTCTTTTTAAATATATCTTAAAAATCTTAGTATTGGCTTAGAATGCCATTTGAAGTCTTTCCACTATTTGAAACAAGTGCAACATAATTAACACAAGATAATTCTTTTTTGGAGCATGCAAGAAAGTTCTTGTGCCTATAAATACAGGTTTAATGACACAAGACTTGTGACTTTCTATCTTATCAATTATACTCTTAATTACACTTTCAAAAAAATTAAGACTATAGTAAATTAAATATTTTTTTTAATTATATATTTTTAGCTATAGTAAATCTAAAATAATTGGATTAAAAAAGATCTAATGATATTAAACATTACAAAGCTACTATAACTATTAGTTGTTACTTCTATAGGAAAGATTTTATAAATAATATTTTTTGAAGATAATAAACAACCATTTATGACTTCTATATGAATAGATTTAATTTTCTTTATTAGAAGTATGCATTGTCTTTTATCAAATTCTTCATCTAAGAAACACACTAAGGCTTCTAAATCTAACAAAATAAAAGCTTTATGATGTTTAGGTTCTAAAATAATATTTATTGTAAAACAAAGACAGAGTTCTAAAGAAAGAATAAGATCTTTACTATGTATTGTATAAGGTTCCAACTGTATGGTCGTTATTATAGTTAGACAAACTCGTTTTTTGACATACTATCTTTTTAATGGCTGTACTCTTCATTTTGTAGTTACATTGCTTCTTTAAACAATGTTGAACACTAAGTTTAAATTGTCCATAATATAAGCACAATTCTTTCAAACAACAACAAGTTTTTTCTTACATAATAAGAGATTTGAAACATATCGCATTAATTTGTATATTTTTAACTTCTAAATATATGTATTGAAAAGATGTTGGCATTGTCATTCAATTATAATAATTTTGAGGTCCACTTGTGCGAATTTCAAAAAGTTAATTGTCATATCTCACAACAAAGTCAATTACTTGATTCAATATTTGAGATTTAGGTAATTTGACCTTCATTTTTTTTATCTCATATTATAATCCATAGAAAAGATGGCTATTAAGTACATCATCTTATTGGATATTAATTGAAAGTTATCAAAATTATGAAACATATAATATTACCTATCAATTGTCTTATTGTAAAATATAGATCTTATTGATTGCAATATGAATTGTAATATATTTTTCATACATGGATTAAAACTTTGCCAAAAAAGCCCCCAGATTATCCAAAATTGAATCTTTTCATTTAAAAATAGATAAAAATCTTAATAATGCTAAGCTTTAAAGGAGTATACCAATGAATCTAACTTGCAAACTTAGAATTGGAAAGCTTTACTATTGAAGTTCAATTACAAGTTGTACTCGATAGATAAATCTTCAGAATTTGGACCTTGTACCATCAAACTTCTTAAGCAGTGAAACCCTTGGTTTACTAACATTAGAAGAGTGTTCTACCATAGAAAAAGGGACATGATTTGATGTAAATGTTGAAGTAGCTCCAATCATCTCTATAATATTACTCCTTGCTATTCTTATTGCTCTCTATCACAGTAAATTGAATTGATGCATTGTAGGTAATAACTCCCTCAATTGGTCTTACATTTGTGGCATTGCACTCTTTATTTTAAAAAGCTTTGTCATAATTTTCATAGACATATAACTGAAGAAGGTTCTAGAAGGTTTTTAGAAGATTCTTATAGATTCTAAAAGGTTCCAAAAGATTTTAGAAGGTTTCAATAGATTCTAAAAAGATTCCAAAAGATTCCAATAGATTCTAAGAAAGTTCTAGAAGGTCATAGGAGATCCTAGAAAGTTCGAGAAGGCTTTAGATGACTTAGGAAGTTGACAAAGAAGGATCTTAGGCTTGCTTTGTTTCCAAGTCTCATAGAAACTTTTCAAAAAGCTTTCTAGGACCTAGTGTATATAGGAGTGAAGGTTGATGAGATTCTCAGTCTTAACAATTCACTTCTTGTGGTCTAATGAAGACCTTCTTGCCTTATATTCAATTATTTTTTTAATGTCAAATTAACTCCATTTCTTAATCTTGAATCCATGTCTTGTATATGGTCCCTAATATTTTGTTGAGACTATGATAAAATAATATTAGAAGCTTGGTCTTTCTTAATATATTACTAAAGTATTTTAATAGTTGTAGATTATCCTCCTTAGTCTAATATTTTTCTTTTTTTAATATTCTTTTGGTTTTTTTTTCTTTATATCATAGATCAAGTTTTTTTTTTTCCTTTGAATGCATGTGTTTTTATAATTTTCTATGGTAGAAGGTAAAAAAGTCAATAGGACAAAGTCTAAAGAGATCAAATTAGATTTTATTATTAATTTTTTTAAAGCATTAAGGATCAAGATAGAGAATTTATTAAAGTAAAATAAAGAACTATATATGATTATACATAATTGGGAAGGAGCGAGAGTGCCTCAACCACCACAACAAATGGCAATACAGATTCCAAATTCTTAAACGACTATATTTGCTTTAACAAATATAGGCGGTATATTCATTCATGGCAATGATATGACATTAATAACAGCAAAAGAACCAAGGATCAGCCTTTCAAAAAAGTTTGATGGCATCCACTCAAAATTTTGTGTCTTTATGAATCAAGTATAACTAATTATCTTGCTTCAATTTCAATGATATTCTACTCAAGGATTTTGTGTTGGTTTGGTTGGAACCTTGCTCTCACGTCAAGCTTTATCTTGATTTGCTCCATTATTTAAAAATAATTCCTTGTCACGGACACAGAATACAGACTTTATATCTACCAAGAAGTTCAAGAAGAACTGGCAAGAACTAGATTAATCATATGAATACAAGAACAACACCAGAGAGGTGAGCTAGAACTCCAAGAGATGTATTGTCGAGACTGAAGAACTCTTCAGCCTCGATTCCAATATATACTCCTATTTACGAAGCTTTTTAAGCAACTTCTATCAACTAGGAAGCTTCTAGAAGGTTCCAGAGACTTGCTTCTAGAAGGTTCTAGAAACTTATCTCTAGAAGGTTTTAAGGACTATATCCCTAACATCTTCTACTAACTAAGAAGCTTCTAGAAGGTTCGAGAGACTTGCTTCTAGAAGGTTCTAGAAACTTGTCTCTAGAAGGTTCTAAGGACAATGTCCCTAACATCACCCCCTCTTTTAGCTTCGAGGTCTCTGAGAAGCAATGTTGTTATCAACCAGAACCATCGCAAGAAAATGAAGATCTGTCGCATAACGTCTTCTATGAACTCCAACTATTGTTCATGAGGTAAGTGGTTCATCGGCCCTTGAAGCCAACGGTAGTGGCCTATACCTTTGATTTCTGACCAAGCATGAACTTCCATATCCTCATTGTGAAATTGTCCTAGAAACACGTCTTCTAGTTGACCATCATAAGTAGACTCGATCTCAAATACAATCACCAGTGATCGGTTACTTGGTATCCTCCGTCGTCATTATGGTATAGGCAGTTCTTCATGTCGGGGTCGCCTTCGTGAGCTAGTCGGTTGAGATAATCTGACTGGCATAGTATTTATCTCTTGGCTATCCATATCAGAAGACCAAACTATGGCTACTGAAAAAATTCTATTTTATCTTGGAGAAAATAACTACATCAACTACGAATTTTGGTGGTGCTTTCTCCCTTTCTTATATTCATGGGTGAGTAAGCTTCAGAAAGAAGCTATTGTCAAACCGGCTTAGGTTTATGAGGATGTTGTTGATGAAACTCCTGTACCTTTTGCGGCGCATTGGTGAGATTTTTAGCTGGCTTCCACATTCGCTCATTAATGTCGTAGCCACGCCAATGAACAAGTTACTCCAACTTGCCTCACCTTCGCCAAGAATCCAGCACCTTTTCAACCTCGTATTCCTCGTGGTTCTCGATCTCAATATTAGGTGGCGGACATTGCACTCTTCCAGGAAAAGATGACTCTCGATAAGGCTCCAACAAAGAAACATGAAAGACTGGATGTACCTTCATAGAAGCCAGTAATTCCAGACGGTACGCCACTGGATTGATTTGCTTCTAGATGATAAATGGTCCCAATCTTTGATAGTCCAACTTATCACATGGTCGCTTGGTCTTGATATTCCGTCAAAGAAGCCATGCTTTATCTCCAATTTTGAAAGTACGTACTTGATTCCGAAATCTATCTGCAAACGCCTTGTAGGATTCTTGAGCGGATTGTAATTGAAGCTTCAATGTATTTTGAAGCTCTGATAGTTGTTTCGTAAATCCTACAGCTGTTGGATTGTTATTTATTGATGGACTCAATAAATCAAGCTTTGGATGATACCCATAGTTAGAAAAGAATGGTGTGCATTGAGTCGACTAATGGAGGGTGTTGTTATATGTAAACTCGGCTAGCGGCAGATATGTGGTCCAATCGTCTTGCTGATAGTTGATGCTGCATCGTAAGTATTGTTCCAAGACTTGGTTCACCCGTTCCGTTTGACCGTCAGTTTGAGGATGAAAAGCCGAAGAAAGCTTGATATCCACCTTCAGGATCTCAAAGAGAGATCTCCAAAACTTTGACACGAATTGGGTTCCTCGATCTGATACGATATCATCTGATAGTCCATGATATCGATACACATTATCGAGAAAGAGCCTTGCTGTGACTTCATTAGACGATGTCTTCTTGCAAGGGACAAAATGTGCCATTTTTGTAAGTCGATCTACCACGACAAAGATGCTGTCAAATGAGTTCGATGATGGCAGGTCCGTGATGAAGTCCATGGAAATTGAAGACCATGGTCGACGTGGAATCGGCAATGGCTATAAGAGTCCATAACGGCGATGTCGAGGATTCTTGGATCTTGAACAGATGTCACAGGAGAAGACAAAATCTTTCACATCCTTCCACATTTGGGGCCACCAAAAATCTCGAGAAATAAGCTCCAAGGTCTTGTTGAATCCAAAATGTCCCGCAGTTGGAAAATCATGGCCAGATTGAAGAACTCGGAGTCATGCTGGTCCCTTTGGGATATATAACCGCTCTTCAAAATATAAAAGATCTCCCTCCACCTTGAACTTGTCATCATTGGTACGCTCCTTAATATCAATGGCTACTGAATCTTCAATAGTTACGGCACGTACCTAATTCAGGAAGTCAACATCAATTGGCATAATAGTAGCGCAAAGTTGAAATTGCTCTGGCTTCAACAATGTCGTACATTGTTTATCAAACGCTACTTCTCCAGCCTTTGGTACAAGATACGATCTCCTCGATAAGGCATCAGATAGTCCTTGTTGCTTTCCATGTCGATAAGTGATAATAAAATCGAACCTAGATAGTAACATATTCCATCGAGCTTGACGTCGATTTAGAACTCAAACCGATATGAAATACTCCAAATTCTTGTGATCTGTGTATACGGTCACTGGATGTGTAGCTCCTTCAAGAAAGTAACGCCATTCTTGGAAAGAATCCACTATAGCAAGAAGTTCCTTATCGTGGATCTCATAATTGATTTTAGCAGTAGAGAACTTTCGAGAATAGAATGCAACCAGATGGAGCTTCTTATCTTCTCCCATTTGTGAAAGTACAGCTCCCAAAGTAAAATCCGAAGCATCAGTTTCTAAATAGAAGGCCTTTGTAAAGTCTGGATGTACCAAAATTGGAGCCGTAGTAAATGCGGTCTTCACGTTTTGAAACGCCTTCTCTGCTAGAGGTCCCCATTTCAGCTTATCCTTGCATGTCAACCGAGTGAGAGGAGCAGCAACTTGAGAGTAATTCTTGATAAAGATCCGATAGAAGTTGGCAAAACCAAGAAAGCATTGTACGTCTCTAACCGTCTTCGGAACCTCCCAAGACACGATTACTTCCACCTTCTTGGGGTCCATCTTCAAGCCTTCCGTAGTCGCAACGAAACCTAGAAACTCCATCTCTATTTGGTGAAATAAACACTTCTCCAACTTGGCATATAGTCCTCGCTTGTGTAGTTTCTCCAATACCAAACGAACGTATTTTTCATGCTCTTCCTCATTTTTGGAGAATATCAAGATATCATCCAAATAGATGACAACAAAATCGTCAAGGTACTCTCAGAAAATGTCATTCATCATATGTTTAAAGACCGCTGGAGCATTGGTAAGACCAAAGGACATGACATTATATTCAAAATGGCCGTACCTTGTACGGAACGCTGTCTTCCACTCATCTCCTTCCTTGATTCGTACGAGGTTGTAAGCTCTCCTTAGATCAATTTTTGTAAAGATCCTTGCACGTCCAAGTTGTTCTAAGAGACCAAAAATCAAGGGTAACGAGTAACGATTCTTCTTTCTTACCTTGTTGAGGCCTCGATAGTCCACGCACATCTGCAACGAGCCATCTTTCTTCTTCACAAATAAGATGGGTGCTCCAATTGATGATTTTGAATGACGGATGAAGTTCTTAGCTAGATTCTCGTCGATGTACTTCTGCAACTCTACCAACTCCATCTGCAATAGATTGTAGATTGGGCCAAAAGGCGGTTGTGCTCCTTCCTGTAAGTCTATGGCGCAATCATATGGTCTGTTTTTCGGTAGCATGTCGGCATTTTTCTTTTCAAATACGTCTTTAAAATCCTTATATTACTCCGGTATACTTGCGGTAGAGATCTTCTCCCCGGTAGTTGGAGCCGCATAAATGACAAAC
Source organism: Physcomitrium patens (assembly GCF_059467195.1). Taxonomy (NCBI): domain Eukaryota; kingdom Viridiplantae; phylum Streptophyta; class Bryopsida; order Funariales; family Funariaceae; genus Physcomitrium; species Physcomitrium patens. Next base: position 10,903,370 of record NC_143429.1, on the reverse strand, counting down.
GGTGTGCCTCCCTTGGACAATCTTATAAACGCTCTTGCTCCAATAAATAAGGATTTTTCTATTCGAGGTTTTCTACTATGCTTACTCTTGGGAGGTTTTGTGAGAAAGGTCATCTTCCGCAACTTCCAATCTATGGATGGATTATACTTTTCTAACCAAGAAAGACCAAGAATAACAGGATTTGATGGTGTTCTAATAATATTAAAAATAATATGACTACTATGGTCCTTAAACGTCACTTCTATAGGTTTTGATTCATGGGTGATACTACCAGACAATAAAGGTCGTCCATCTATGACCTCAACGTGAACAGGTTTGGATTTTTGTACTAAAGGGATCTTATGATGTCTTATAAATTCTTTGTCTAAGAAACAAGCAGATGCTCCTGAATCTAATAATGCTAAGGTTCTCAGTTTCTGAGGGCCAATAAGCAAAGGGATTGTAAAACAAAGGGCAGGTTGAGCGGAAAGAAAGGAACGTGGTTGTTGTTGCGATATTTTACTGTCCAGCCGCACGGTTCCTATTGTGGCTGGGCATCTTTGTTTTCCTGAATAAACACACCCCTAGTTTTGATAATACATTGATTTTGCTTCTTGGGGCAGTTTCCAACTTTGTAGCCTTCTTCACCGCAATACAAGCATAGACCTTCCTCCATACATTGCTTTTTCTCTTCTAGAGTAAGAGATTTGACACGTACCGCATCAATTTGCATGTCTTCTACCTCTAAATGTGAATTCATGCTGCTTGCCGACATAGTTGGGGTGTGGCGAACCGTATGTTGTCTTGAACGTTGGTCTTGGCGACGTTGAAATAGGCGATTATCGTATTTCACAGCTTGGCTAATAGCTTTGTTGAGCGTTTGCGGATCAGGAAGAGTGAATAGCAAATTCTTCACATCGTCCCTTAAAGCCCAATAGAATTGACTCATGAACGCTTCTTCATCCCGATTCATGTCGCATGCTAATTGCCTGAAGTCCGATGCATAGACTGATGTAGAATGCATCCCTTGTCGTAGTGACCGGATCTTTGTTGTAGTCCATCGAACCTTGTCGTGTTCACCAAATGCTTCCACAAATGCCTCCAAAAAGGTTTCAAAGTTGTTTAGTATGGACAATCGTTTCTCAAACAAAGGAGCAAACCATGATAGAGCTTGTCCTGTAAGTAAGGTTCCAACAAGCCCAACATGTGACTCCTCCGTTGGATAGCGTTCGGGCTGTAAAATTGTTGTCAACTTGATTTGGTTGATGAATCCTCGAAGCTTAGAACGTGTACCATCGAACTTGTCTGGAAGGCTAACTCGGAGTTGCTTATGTTGTAGAACCAGCGGTGCTTGTCGAACCTGAGGCAAAATTGCTTCTCCAAGTGTAGAAGTTTGAGGCTGATGCAACCTAGATTGTGCCATCTCAGATGCTCCATCATTATGAAGCCTTGCCACGACACCTTCAATCTCTACAGTTCTTTGTGATAACGTAGTGAGGGCATTCATGATAGCATCTAACTTGGACTCTGAACTTTCCGTCATACTAATGTCTTGGCCCCCGACCATTCTAAGAGAAGGACAGAAATGACTCTACAAGAAGACAATATTGGTTTAGAGGAGGGTACTCCGCAACCTCTAAAATGCCTTAAGAGCTTCAAGAAAAGGAGTAATCCACTCTCTCCAAGAAGAATAAGACTCCAATATTGTAACAAAAGAAGTATCAGTTTAGAGAAGGGTAATCCGCAACCTCTAAAGTGCTAGAATACTTCCAAGCAGAGGGGTAATCCACACTCAAACAAAGAAGAAACTAGCTCTGATATCTGAGGTGAGTGAAGTCTCGACAAACTGTCACGGACACAGAATATAGACTTGATATCTACCAAGAAGTTCAAGAAGAACTAGCAAGAACTAGATTAATCAGATGAATACAAGAACAACACCAGAGAGGTGAGCTTGAGCTCCAAGAGATGTGTTGTCGAGACTGAAGAACTCTTCAGCCTCGATTCTAATATATACTCTTATTTAGGAAGCTTCTCAAGCAACTTCTACCAACTAGGAAGCTTCTAGAAAGTTCCAAAGACTTGCTTCTAGAAGGTTCTAGAAACTTATCTCTAGAAGGTTTTAAGGACTATGTCCCTAACATCTTCTACTAACTAAGAAGCTTCTAGAAGGTTCGAGAGACTTGCTTCTAGAAGGTTCTAGAAGCTTATCTCTAGAAGGTTCTAGAAGCTTGTCTCTAGAAGGTTCTAGAAGCTTGTCTCTAGAAGGTTCTAGAAACTTGTCTCTAGAAGGTTCTAAGGACTATGTCCCTAACATTCCTCTATATTGCACAATTTTGAAGTATTTTAGGCAGCATTTATGAAAGCATTCGATGAATATGATAAGGTTTGTTCTTCAACAACTAAAATTCAAAGTCTTTGACAAAAAATACATTTTGCATCAATGTATGCTTTAGATTTTTGACAATTAGCATGTGATATAAATTGGAGAGAAGATGCATTGATGAACCAATTTCATTGAAGATTAAGAGACAATGTCAAGGACTTATTGGTGTCTATGTTAGATCTTCAAACACTCAATGAAGTCATTAATCAAACTATGAAGTATGATAACCATTTATTTTAAAGATGACAAGATAAATATTCTTCAATTATACCACATGTATACACCAATTATTCTGCATCTTCTTTACCATCCAATTCTAATGAGTATTTGGAAGCAAAAGATATGCAAATTGATGTAGTTGGCTTCAAACCTCTTTCTGAGTAAGAAAAAAAGTGTCAAAGTAAATTTTGCTTATGCTTATATTGTAAAAAATCTAACCACAAGATTAATAATTGTTAAGAGAAATGCAAGCATACATATTGAATTAGAAATGCGGCCGTATGATTAAAAGCTTTGTAGAAAAAAAAATGCATCCAACCACAATAGAGACCATTGTCGTATTGTAATTACTTTTAGTATGTAAAAATTAGTTAGGACATATAATATATTCATAATTCTTGGTGTATATTAGAATGGTTAATAGATTAATTTAAAGAGAGTGGATATAAAAAACTTTATTTTGAATTTTATCTATTTTGATTATAATATTTTAAAAAATTAAATGACCTAAATATTTAGTATGAAGCCTTAAGAAGAGATTAGAACCTAAAGATAAAAATCTTAAATAATAAGAGGCTTATTAAGAAGAATGAAAGTAAGATATGGATGGATGAAGGTAAGGAATGGAGATCTTCATTCTTATTGGTCAAAGGCTATGTCCAATGGGCTTCAAAGAAGCTGCGTGAGGCCTTATTAGAAATTAGGGTTTTTTTGATGTCATTTGAGCTTTGGAGGCTAGAATTAGCAAGTTTAGGTTTTTAGATATAGATTGTTTGCAAATTATGTGTGATTTGGAATTTTTATGAAGGAGTTATTGGTGCTCAAAGATAAAGTGTTAATTTTATACCTATTATCACTATTTGGGACATTACATACGTTTATAAAGAGCAGCGAAGGATTTGTGACTAGAATTGGAAAGCACACTTTTTCAACTATACTTTTTATAAAATATTTGATGAATTTCAAGTTTAAATGAAGAAGTTATAGAAAGTTAAAGTTAGCACATCCAAATCAAAAACAATAAATAAGTGATTTTATTCATATTAATAGTTGTAGCCATATCTTGAATTTTTAGATGAATTTTTGACTCAAATCCTTAAGAAAAGGTAGAATATTATATTAAAAAGCTATATATACAAATTTTATGGCATTTGAGTATGCAATTTTTAAGATATAAAGAAAATTACACGCATGTATATAAAAACTAGGATTTAAAGCTATTGTTAGGATTTTTGTGATATCATAAGATCTACAATAAATTTGCAATTGAAATTTTTTGTGATAGTTGTTAGAAGTATATTAGTAATTTATGTAAAATTTGAGTATATTTGAACAATCTAATTGGAAGATATGAATTTTAGAAGTTCAAAAATAATATCCATAAAAATATTTAAGGATTTAGAGGTTTTATCATATTTTGGATGTTTTTGGGAACTTAAGACTTATATGTTTGGTGTAATAGTACCTAAAAGTGTTATATATATATATATATATATATATATATAGATACATAAACTTGATCTTTCTTATCTCAAGACTTGATTGAGCAATTAGTTACACCTATGAGTCAAGTATTTTCTTGAGGCAAACTATCTCTATCTTGATACCATGTGGCTAGATGCTTCACTATCGCAAATCAAAAAAGATTAACTACTCTTTGCCAACTCTTCCTATTGTTTTATTATATCTATACAGTTAGAGATTATTAAACTAGAGTATCATGCATTACTTGATTTGGAAGCCTCTGCAGGTTTTATTAACAAAGAATTTTCTAGATCATACAAAATCCATATGGTCAAAAAATCCAAAGCCGTAGATGTAGAAGTAATAGATGGTCGATCTTTATCCTCAAGAAGCATCACTCATAAAACAATTCTATTAGAAATAACCTTTGACAATCATAATAGCCAAGTAGTATTCAATGTCATTAAATCACCATCAAATCTAGTCATTTTAGGACTCTCATGGCTTGAAAAATATAATCCACGAATGGATTGGATATCTCCAAAATTAAAATTTTTTCTAATAGATTATAGAACTTTCAGATTTATAAAAAAGCTTCTAACACTAGACAAGCCAAAACTTAAACAATATTTATTTATTGGAGCTAGAGCATTTGTGAAGGTGACCAAATAAGGTACTATGTTTGCTATCTAAATAAATCTACAATTGGAACCTGTGATTGCTACAATAACAATTCCATAGGTGTATAAGGATTTTGGAGATGTACTTAAAAAAAAAATACAGACATCCTACTAAACCATCGCCCTTAAAATTGTACAATTGACTTTCAAAAAGGTGCTCAACTACCATTTTGACTTATCTACAAATTATCCTAGAATAAGCTTGTGACTATAAAAAAATACATTGAAGAAAATTTAGATAAGAATTTTATTCAATATTCGAAGTTGCTAGCTAGTGCTCCGATATTATTTGTGAAAATAAAAGATGAATCTTTACAGATGTGTGTCGATTATTGCAGTCTTAGTAAAATCATGGTAAAGAATCAATATCCATTGTTATTGATATCTAAACTTTTTGATGAACTTAGCCAACTAAAGAACTTTACAAAGATTGATCTAAGAGGTACGTATAACTTGGTATACATTAAGGAGAGAGATGAATCAAAGACAATATTTTGCACCAAGTATGGACATTTTAAATACAATGTCATGCCTTTTGGACTTATCAATACACCAACCATATTCCAATATTTAATAAATGACATATTTTGTGAGCATTTTGATGATTTTTTTGTGATCTATTTAGATGATATTCTAATCTTTTTAAAGAATTCAAAAGACTACAAAAAATATGACTACCTTGTGTTGAAAAAGCTACGAAGTGTAAGACTATATACAAAACTAATGAAGTGTATATTTTATGCACCTCAAGTCAAATTTGTTGCATATAATATTTCCAACAAAAGCCTTTTTGTGGATCCAAAAAAAATACAAGCAATCATCGATTGGGCAAAGCCAAAAATTGTACATGTTGTCCAATGCTTTCTTAGATTTACAAACTTCTACAAGGTTTTTGTTAGGAATTACTCATATATCACTACTCCACTTATACGGTTGACATGCAAGGACAAGTTGGATTGGAGCCTTAAAGCAGACAAAGCTTTTCAAAGCTTTAAAAATGCTATCATAATAGCTTCAATTTTGTAACATCTATATATCAATAAGTCCTGTTTTATGGAGGTTGATGCCTCAAACTATGTATTGGGAGTACTCTTGTTATAATATAGAAAAAATAGCTAATTTCATCTAATTGCATTCTATTTTAAAAAATTCTCAGTGATGGGAATCAACTACAAAATCCACAATAAGAGTTGCTTGCTACCATGGATTCTTTCCAAGAATGGTACTACTTTCTTGAAGGTGCCTCTCATCAAATGATTGTATATATAGATCATAAGAATCTTAAATATTTCATGGCAGCTCAAGTCTTCAACTATCGCCAAGTGCATTGGAATATAACTTTATCACAATTTAATTTTACATCAAGTATCGACCAAGAGTCGTGTTGTAATTTATTCATAGTGTAAAAATAATAGTTATTATATTGATGTTATTAAATAATGACCTTAAAAAATATTGAGTTATTTTCTATAGAATTTCATGGTTTATAAAAATCTTAAATAACTTGTGTAAGTTTTATAAGTAAAAGTAGAAGTATTAAGGTTGTTTAATATGAAAGATGTAGAAAGATATGGATATTGATATTATAGTATTGTAGCCTTAGGCCATATACATGGATAGATAAGGCAAGGATAAGAGGATCTTCACTCTCATTGGCTATAGGTCATGACCAATGAGCTTCAAGGGGCTGTCTGAGAGAAAACCGAAGGAGAGGCCACTTCTTCAAGGGCATTCGAGGATTTAGAGGAGAGATTCAGAAAGCTTGTATTTTGGGCTATAATTTTGATATATAAAGTTTGTTATTTGAGTTTTGTATGAAGAAGTTAAGGTTGTTTGAAGTTAGGGTGTGAATTATTTACCGACTCTCACTCTTTTAAGCAGACAGAAAGTTGTAGAAGGTTTTTTGGAAAACAAAAGGTTTCATTGGAAAGCTGGTTTGAAAGAATACAATTTTTGTACAAGGGTTGTTAACTTTGAATCTGCAATGAGAGAGTTATGGCTGTTTAAAGTCTAGATGTGAAATTTGTACCTACTATAAGTCATTCAAGCATACAAAGCATTGCAGAAAGGCATTTAACAATCGAAAGGTGGAGTTAGAAAGCTGACTTAAAGGGCTTCAACTATATGCAAGATTTGATAAAATCGGATTTAAAGTAAGGAAGAAATGGCGGGTCAAAGTCAAAGATTACAAATTAAGGTAGTAAGTGAACCAAATTATTGATGGTTATGTTTTGAGCCATTTTTTTTGAGCATTTTTGAATGAATTTTGGCTCAAACTTGCCAAAGATGTAGTTATAACATTGAGAAGCTACACATAAAAAAAATTCATGTCATTTGAGTGTTGGGTTTGTAAGAAATCGCAAAATCAGTATATAGGTGTTTGTAAGTCAATATGTAAAGGCCATGCTACTGAAATTATATTACCTAGTGATTTATAAAGAATCGACGGTTGAAAATTGGATATAAAAGAGTTAAGGGTATTGCCTTACTCTTCAAATAATTTGAGCTCAATCTAACGGTTGGATTGAGAATTATCAAAATTTAAAGTTCAATGCATTAAAGGGATTTGATATTGAAGGAATTTTGGTATTACAAGGATTTTACTACTACAAAAAGGGTTTTGGAAATTACAAAAGATTTGGAAATTATTGATTGATTTTACTATTACTAGAGGTCCAATAATTATTATTTATTGCTATAACTTTTATTCTTACTGAAGGTCTAGTAATTATTATTTACTATTATAACTTTTATTATTATTGGAGGTCTGGTAAATATTATTTATTGCTACAAATTTTACTATTACTAGAGGCTTGGCATTTGATGTTTATTGCTACTATATTTAATATTATGGAAAGGAATAAAAACAAAATTATAAATAATCTTGGAATATTTTTCATCTTATGATTAATTGAGAATTTAGTGTTAGCCAAAAGTCCAGTGCTTTCTTAAGGCAAGCTCTCTTTTTTCCGACATTGTGAACCAATAAAGATTATTAAATGCATTATTAAGATGTTTATAACTTGAATCAAAAGAAGGTGAGGCAGCATATGATCAACAATGGACAACTTTATTAAAACTTGAGCAATTTCATCTTTGAACAACTAATGTATCAATGCTTGTGGATTTATCCTTTATTAATTAGGTTTGTAAAGCCTTAAATATGAACCTTCTTCTTCTTAATATCAAGCATCTTGCCAAAAACCTTCTTGAAGAATCTTCTTAATTCAAATATGAAGATAATCTTCTTTTCTTTGAAGATCATTTGTTCATTCTTGAAGGGCCAATTTGCTTGCACGATCTCTAAGCATGTCATGACTTTCCTATAGCCAGACATTTTGGATTCAACATGAACTTTGAACTTTTGTCCAGAGAATTTGGGTGGCCTAAAATGAATAAGGACATTAAAGAATTTGTACTATCATGTGATACTTGTTTAAGGTCAAAGAACCCTCGTCATCAATCATATGAACTTCTTCAATCCCTTTCTATTCTAAGACAACCATGGTCATCAATCTCCATGGATTTCATTATAGATCTTCCAACATCAAGTTCATTTCACACTATCTTTGTAGCTCTTGATCAATTGACCAAGATGGCACATTTTATATCTTACAAGAAGTCAATTATTGGTGAAGAGATGACAAGATTCTTTAATTACAATGTCTATCATAACCATGGGTTGCCAAATGACATTGTATTGAACCGTAGGCCACAATTTGTATCAAGGATTTGGAAGGCACTCTTCAAGATTCTTAAGGTTGATATCAACCTTTCTTCTGCCTTCTAACCTCAAATTGATGGCCAAACAGAATGAGTCAACTAAATTCTTGAGCAATACTTGAAGTGCATCATCAACTATAAAAAGATGACTAGACTTCCTACTTGTTGTTAGTAGAGTTTGCATATAAGAACACAATCCATTCATCTACGCAACAAATATCATTCTACTTAAATTACAATCATCATCCAAAGTTAGATATGATAGAACCTTCAAAGTTGGCAAATCAAGTAACAGAGGAGTTTATTACGAAGATGGCCGAATTTCAAGCAACCATGAAGACTCACCTAGAAAAGGCTCAACAACATTACAAGTTATTGGTGGATGAATTGAAAAAGGAACATCTTCCATTCCCAATTAGTGACAAAATATGGCTTCTTTGGCACAATATAAAAACCAACAGGCTATATAATAAGTTAGACTATCGAAGGTTGGGACCATTTGTGATTCAAAAATAAATCAATAACATAACTTATTACTTGGAGTTACCTTCATCTATGAAGATTCATCTAGTCTTTCATGATTCATTTTTAGAAAGGTATAAAGAATCAAACATACCAACTCAAAGACAACTACCACCTCCTATGATTGAAATCAATGATCATATTGAATTTGAAGTAGAAGAGGTATTAGATTCAAGGATAAGATATCGAAGGCTTGAATATGTGGTCCATTAGCATGGATATGATATCAATGATTATACATAGGAATCAGTTGGCAACCTTCTAAATATACAAATGAAGGTTCAAAAGTTCTTTCAATGAAATCCATCTAGACTAAAAGCGGAAAAATAAAAAAACAATAGATTGGTAAGATAGCTTTGCTATGAAGTTTCTTAATTCTTGGCCTCATCAAAAAAAAAAAAAAAAAAAAAAATAGAACCTTTGATGAGGTAATTTTTTCAAGTATTTAAAATAATATAAATTAATAGTTTGAATTCGTGACCATAGCATATTTATATTTGTTTGGTCTTATCTATTTTATGTGATATAGATAGTGAAGAAATAGATACTTTACTCATCATACCATCTCAACTAAGTAACTCGCAAAGATGACTCTAAGATGAAGAGTAACTTGAACTATGACGATGTTGAAGGATATCTAATAATAGATTGCTAGTAATTGTGTTTGAGGTAGAATCTGCCTATGAAGGATGTTTAGAAGGAGTATTTGCATAATAGTTCTATAATGAAGATACTAAAGTTCATACTTAGTTACAAGTAGAAGGCTTGGGACACTATTGATGGCTACAAGGGCTTATGAATCATTTGTCTTATAAAAAATAACTATAATATATAACGGACATCATGCGATAGATCTTCAACTTCTTATGCATATATTAACGTATAGCAACATTACTTTTTGGAAACGTCAAAGCTAGAGGAAGAGGTGATGTCATGCATATATAACTAAAGAAGGTTTGAGAAAGTTCTAGGAGGTTCTAAAAGGTTCTAAGAAGGTTCTTATAGATCCTAGAGGATTCCAAAAGATTCCAAAAGGTTCCAATACATTCTAAGAAGGTTCTAGAAGATTTTAGTAGATTCTTTCAAAGTTCTAGAAGGTCATAGGAAATTCTAGAAAGTTATAGGAGGCTTTAGATGATTTAAGAAGTTGCCGAAGAAGGATCTTAGGCTTGCTTTGTTCCCAAGTTTCATAGAAACTTTTCAAAAAGCTTCATAGAACCTAGTATATATAGGAGTCAAAGTTGAGGGGATCCTCAATCTCGACAACTCACTTCTTGTGATCTAGCAAGAACCTTCTTGTCTTCTATCTAGTTATTGTTCTAATGTCGAGTTAATTCTATTTCTTGGTCTTGAATCCTATATTGTATATGTTTCCTAACAATAATAATACTTAAAGAAGAAAAGATGTCTAATATTGCTTAAAATAAATAAAAAAGAAGACTTAAGAATAAAATTAAAAAATACTAAAGATAATATTATTTTAGATGAGGATAATCCACAAATCCTAATATACTTAAGTCTTATAAAAATAAATAAAAAATAAAAATAAAAATAAAAATAAAAATAATCCACTTTTAATCAAAAAAAGACAAAGCTTTGATATTATAAGTGCATTCTTTTGAATTTGTGAAGGATAAGAATTCAATGAAAGAAAATAAAAAAGTAAGACTTTCTCAAAAAAATATGACAAAATAAAAATATAGAAGTATGTATATTTAAAAAGAAACTAGAATGACTATTGCCAAAAGACATAGTGACTCTTGAAACTAGATTAAAAGCAAGAAAAAAGTTGATAAAAGAAAAGAAGGCTTCACTCTTACTTCTATATATATTATCTATCTAAGATCTATGTAGTGTTGTTCTATAGGACTTCTAAAAATATGTTGACCTTTACATGATACATATCTTAACTTCTAAGGCAAGTTTTCTATATAGACACTATATAATTAGCTTGTTCCACAAGCTATCAATACATGTGATATGTAGTTAGCTTATTGACTAAATTTCTTACGTATCAATCAATTACAAACACATGTAAAATCAAAATAGTGTCTAGAAAGGTTGTAGGAAGCTACTCTAGAGAGTATTATGAAATTAATTTATTTTTACCTTCTTCTATTTATTCATATTATCTATGTAATAATTATTATAGATAGATATTTATGACACCTTAAGTTCTAAATATATATAATTTTTCTTTAAGAATCTCCATATTTATTAAAGTCATAAAACAAAAGAAATAAAATCTTCCACATACTTTTAAGTCACTTAGAAAGAATAGATATTCACTCTAAAATAATAATATATTAGAACTAAAATAGCTATGTTAAAGACAAGAGGACTAGAGGCTCTTGAAACAAAACTAAAAACAACAAAGGTATTCATAAGAGTGCAACAGACGTCATTCTTAATTCCATATAAACTATCTAACTAGAAGCTATGTAGCAAGGTTCTATAGAACCTCTAATACATGTTTAAATTGTAATACAAGTTTTTTATATGTATATCATATGGCCAAATTCTACCACAAGTTACAAATATGTGAGATACTGTTAGGGACATAGTCCTTAGACCTTTCTAGAGACAAGTTTCTAGAACCTTCTAGAAAGAAGTCTCTAGAAACTTCCAGAAGATTCCTTGAATATTCTCTTAGAATATTCTTCAAAGATTCTCTAAAGATTCTTTGAAGATTCCCTAAAGATTCCCTTAGAAGGCTCTAGAAGATTCTTAGAATATTCTAGTAGATTCTAAGAAGTTACTTGAGAAGCTTCCTAGCTCTTGGGTAGTTGCTCGAGAAACTTCATAGTTCTTGGGAAGCTTCTTGATGCGCTTCCTTAGAACCATAGGCCAGTAGTATATATAGGAGTTGAGGCTGAAGAGTTCTTCAGTCTCGACAACGCATCTCTTGAAGCTCTAGCTCAATTCTCTTGGCGTTGCTCTTATACTCATCTGATAATCTAGTTCTTGTCATTTCTTCTTGAACTTCTTGTTTAGATTTCTTGTTTGTATTTTTTGGTCCGTGACAGTTTGTCGAGACTACCTTTATCTTAATATCAGAGCTGAATCCTTCTTGTTTGAGAGCGGATTACCTCTCTTCTTGAAGGTATTCTAGCGCTTTAGGGGTTGCGGATTACCTTCCTCTAAACTGATATTTTCTCAATCACAATATCAGAGCTTAGTTCTTTGAGGCAGAGAGTGGACTACCCCTTTCCTTGGAGATACTTGAGCGTTCTAAGGATTGCGGATTACCCTCTCTTGGACTGATATGAATTCCTTCTTTTTATTTAGCATAGCTAGTAGAAAAGACTGTTAACATCGATTTCAGAGCTTTGCCTTCTTGATAGAGTGCGGATTACCCCTCTTCTCGAAAGCATTGAAGCATTTTTAGAGGTTGCGGATTACCTTCCTCTAAAACTGAAATTGTTTAGTGTTTTTTTTTTCTTTTCTCTTCTCCGAGTAGGTTTTAGTGACAGGTAGTGCTACAATTTTTTCCAAGAGACTTAGCAATTTCTTCTTCTCTCAAAATTTTAATCCATCTATTCTCTAAATATGGAAGTAGACCAGATCATAGACAATGCATCTCCACAAATAGATAATAGAGTGGCAACTCTTGCAGATCTTCAAGCTCTTATGAATAGTGTACGAAAGGAGATTGTATTTCTTCGTAATCCAAGTAAAGAACCTCAAATTGATCTAGTGACCGAAGAAGCTAAACGCGAAATTCATAGCCTACAACAAGAGATTATTCGACTGAGAGAAGCAAGACATGTGTCACATACGACCCCTATGGATACTTCAAGGATTAGTACGAAAGAACCAAATGCGAGTATGCCAGATAAGTATGACGGAACAAGAGCCAACTTCCGAGGTTTTGTGCAACAAGTACGGCTTTACCTACGCCTATACCCTTCTCGTTATCCGAATGGATTTACCCAGGTTGCTTTCATAGGTACTCTTCTATCAGGAAATGCTCGCTCTTGGTTTGCTCCACCATTGGAGAAGGATTCTCCAATATTGTACGACCTAGAGGCTTTCATAGAGAGACTTACTGCTGTGTTTGGAGATAGCGATCGAGAAAGAGTGTCTGAAAGAAAGATACAAAATCTGCGACAAGGATCATGTTCTGCTGCAATCTATGCTGCAAAATTTCAACAGCTTACATGTGATCTTGATTGGAATGATAAGGCGTTCATGACACGGTTTTGATATGGACTGAGAGATGATGTCAAGAACTTATTGATCACCATGCCTAAGGCGGATACTTTAGAAGAACTTATATCTCAAGCAATTATTTGTGACAACCACCTCTTTGAATTACGACAAGAAAGACGATCAGGCTGGAGAAATGATGGAGCATTTGCTACATTTTCAAAAGGTCCAGAGAATCACTCCACAGATCCTGAACCCATGCAAATTGATGTGGTACGTTTCAAACCCCTCACAGCTGAGGAAAGGAAGCGACGGTTTGAACAAAACTTGTGTTTATATTGCGGAGAAGCGGGCCATAAAGCTGTAGATTGTCGGAAGAAACAGAAGCCTCAAACAACAAGACTCAGGAGTACAAGCATGCAGAAAAACAAGGACGCCCAGCCACAATAGGGACCGTGCGGCTGGACATCTCAACATCCAAAATTAATCAAGGTTCCTTTCTCTCAGCTCAACCTTCAGATTGTTTTATGGTACCTTTACATCTGGGTATTCAAGAACTACAAGTCGATGCTTTATTAGACTCGAGTGCATCCGCTTGCTTTATAGATGAAGAGTTTGCCAAGCTTCACAATATTTCTCTTGTAAAGAAACTTAAGCCTGTCCATGTAGAAGTCATAGACGGACGACCATTGTCTTCGGGCAATGTTATCCATGAAACTAAACCATTGAAGGTACGTCTTGAAAACCATGAGAGCAATATTGTATTTAATGTTATCAATACCCCTTTATGTCCTATCATTTTGGGACTATCTTGGCTTGATAGATATAATCCATTGATAGATTGGAAGTTGCGGAAAGTGACATTTCCAACAAACTCCTTGAAGGTGGAATCTGCCAAAACAATGTCTAGAAACAAATCCTTGTTTATAGGTGCAAGGGCTTTCATGAAGGAAGCCAAGCAAAATACACCTCTTGTCATCTTCGCAACTCCGACTCGAGAAGATGCAACTCCGACTTTGGTTATTCCAAAGCAGTATGAAGAATTCAAAGATGTCTTTGAAAAGAAGAATGCTGATATGCTGCCAGAGCATCGACCCTATGACTGTGCCATTGAATTGCAAGAAGGAGCACAACCACCTTTTGGACCAATCTACAATTTGTTGCAGACGGAGTTGACTGAGTTGCGGAAGTACATTGATGAGAATCTAGCCAAGAACTTCATCCGTCATTCGAAGTCGCCAGCTGGGGCACCAATCTTATTTGAGAAGAAGAAGGATGGCTCACTACAGATGTGCGTGGACTATCGAGGTCTCAACAAGGTGACAAAAAAGAATCGCTACCCACTGCCTTTGATCTCTGGTCTTCTAGAACAACTTGGGCGTGCAAGGATCTTTACAAAGATTGACCTAAGGGGAGCTTATAACCTTGTGCGAATTAAGGAAGGAGATGAATAGAAGACAGCGTTCCGAACAAGGTATAGCCATTTTGAATACAATGTCATGCCATTTGGTCTTACTATTGCTCCAGCGGTCTTTCAACACATGATGAATGACATCTTTTGAGAGCATCTAGACGATTTTGTTGTCATCTATCTAGATGATATTTTGATATTTTCTAAGAACGAGGAAGAACATGAGAAGCACGTTCGTCTGATACTCAAAAAACTACGGGTGCGAGGACTCTATGCCAAATTGGAGAAGTGCTTATTTTACCAAACTGAGATGGAGTTTTTGGAATTCATCGCGACTACGAAAGGCTTGAAGATAGATCCAAAGAAGGTGGAAGCAATCATGTCTTGAGAAGTTCCGAAGACAATTAGGGACGTACAATGTTTTCTTGGATTTGCTAACTACTATCGGATCTTCATCAAGAATTATTCTCAAGTTGCTGCCCCCCTCACTCAGTTAACGTGTAAGGACAAGCTCGAATGGGGACCTATCGCAGAAAAAGCATTTCAAGATTTAAAGACGGTATTTACTACAGCTCCAATCTTGGTACATCCAGACTTTACAAAGGCCTTTTATTTGGAGACAGATGCTTCGGATTTTGCTTTGGGAGCTGTACTTTCACAGATGGGCGTAGATGAGAAGCTCCATCCAGTTGCGTTCTATTCTCAAAAATTCTCTGCTGCTGAGATCAACTATGAGATCCACGATAAGGAACTCCTTGCTATAGTAGATTCTTTCCAAGAGCGGCGCCACTTTCTCAAAGGAACTGCACATCTAGTGACCGTATATATGGATCACAAGAATTTGGAGTATTTTATGTCGGCTCGGGTTTTGAATCGGCGTCAAGCTCGGTGGAGTATGTCGCTATCCAGGTTCGACTTTGTTATAACTTATCGACCTGGGAAGCAACAAGGGTTGTCCGATGCATTATCAAGGAGATCATATCTCGCGCCAAAGGCTGGAGATGCAGCATTTGATCAACAATGCACGACATTGTTGAAGCCAGAGAAATTTCGGCTCAACGCAGCTATTGTACCAATTGATCCTGACTTCCTCGACCACGTACGGGCCGCAACCATTGAAGATTCTCTAGCCCTTGATATCAAGCAACATGCTAGTGATGATAAATTCAAGATGGAAGGAGATCTAGTATATTTCGAAGAGCGATTGTATATCCCAAAAGGGCCAACACGACTCCGAGTTCTTCAATCTCGTCATGACTTTCCAGCTGCGGGACATTTTGGATTCAATAAGACCTTGGAACTTATTTCCCGTGATTTCTGGTGGCCTCAAATGTGGAAGGATGTGAAAGATTTTGTTGTATCTTGTGACATTTGTTCAAGATCCAAAAACCCTCGACATCGGCCTTATGGACTTCTATAGCCATTGCCTATTCCGCGTCGACCATGGTCTTCGGTTTCCATGGACTTTATTACGGATCTACCACCCTCGAATTCATTTGACAGCATTCTAGTTGTCGTAGACCGGCTTACAAAGATGGCACATTTTGTCCCTTGCAAGAAGACATCGTCAAGCGAAGACACAGCAAGACTCTTTCTTGATAGTGTGTATCGATATCATGGTCTACCAGATGATATCGTATCGGATCGAGGAACCCAGTTTGTGTCAAAGTTTTGGAAATCTCTTTTTGAAATATTGAAGGTGGATATCAAGCTTTCTTCGGCATTTCATCCTCAAACGGACGGCCAAACAGAATGGGTGAATCAAGTTTTAGAGTAATATTTACGTTGCACCATCAACTATCAACAAGATGATTGGGTCGCATATCTACCGCTAGTCCAGTTCGCATATAACAACACCCTTCATGCGTCAACTCAACAAACGCCATTCTTTTCCAATTATGGATACCATCCGAAGCTTGACTTATGGAGTTCGTCAACGATTAACAATCCGGCAGCTGAAGGATTGGTGAAGGAGCTTTCGCAGCTTCAAACTACATTGAAGCTTCAATTGCAAACTGCCCAAGAATCTTACAAGGCGTTCGCGGATAAATTTCGGAATCAGGCACCTAATTTCACGATTGGAGACAAAGTTTGGCTGCTTCGATGAAATATTAAGACCAAGCGGCCATGTGACAAATTGGACTATCGGAGATTGGGACCATTTGTTATCCAGAAGCAGATCAATCCTGTAGCGTATCGTTTGGAGTTATCAGCTACTATGAAGGTACATCATGTCTTTCATGTTTCTTTGTTGGAGCCTTATCGAGAATCGTCTTTTCCTAGAAGAGTACAATGTCCACCACCTAGCATAGAAATAGAGAACCACGAAGAATACGAGGTGGAAAAGGTCCTGGATTCACGGCAAAGACGGGGTAAATTAGAATACTTTGTGCATTGGAGCGGTTACGATATTAATGAACGAACATGGGAGCCGGCCGAAAATCTCGCGAATGCGCCGCAAAAGGTATAGGAGTTTCATTGACGATATCCTGAGGAACCCAAGCCGGTTCGACGATAGCTTCGTTCTGAAGCTTGCTCATCCAGAAAACAGAAAAGAGGAGAGAGCACCACCAAAATCCATAGTTGATGTAGTCATTCTCTCCAAGATAGCGTAGAACTTTGTTAGTGTCCAAGTTTGTTCTTATTGTTTTAGCCTTTGAATATGGATAGCCAAGATACTACACTTGTCATGTCATCTCAAGCAACTAGCTCACGAAGACGACCGCGAGATGAAGAACCGTCTGCACCACGATGACGTCGAAGGATTCCGAGCAACAGATCGCTGGTGATTGTATTTGAGGTCGAATCTGCCTACAATGGTCAGCCAGAAGGAGTGTTTGCAGGACAATTTCACAATGAAGACACGAAGGTTCATGCTTGGTCAGAAGTTGAAGGCGTGGGCCACTACCGTTGGCTTCAAGGACCATTGAATCACTTGCCTCGTGAACAACAATTGGAGTTCATAGCAGAGGTTATGCGACAGATCTTCATTTTCTTGCGTTGGTATTGACTGACGATAACATTGCTTCTCGGAGACCTCGAAGCTAAAGGAGGAGGTGATGTTAGGGACATAGTCTTTAGACCTTTCTAGAGACAAGATTCTAGAATCTTCTAGAAAGAAGTCTCTAGAAACTTCCAGAAGATTCCTTGAATATTCTCTTAGAATATTCTTCAAAGATTCTTCAAAGATTCTCTAAAGATTCCTAAAAGATTCCCTTAAAAGGCTCTAGAAGATTCTTAGAATATTCTAGTAGATTCTAGGAAGTTACTTGAGAAGCTTCCTAGCTCTTGGGTAGTTGCTCGAGAAGCTTCATAGTTCTTGGGAAGCTTCTTGATGTGCTTCCTTAGAACCATAGGCCAGTAGTATATATAGGAGTCGAGGCTGAAGAGTTCTTCAGTCTCGACAACGCATCTCTTGAAGCTTTAGCTCAAATTTCTTGGCGTTGCTCTTGTACTCATCTGATAATCTAGTTCTTGTCATTTCTTCTTGAACTTCTTGTTTAGATTTCTTTTTTGTAATTTTTGGTCCGTGGCAGATACATATTCAACTTGTTGGCGAAGTTTCTAAATTATCAATCAAATATAAACATGTCTAGGATTAAATCTAAATTTATAAAGCTTCTATAAAGTTTTTTTAAAAGTTATTATTAAATCTATTTTTATTTATCTTCTAGTAAAGATTTTTTATTTAAATAAATATATAGACTTGTAATATCTTTCAACTGAGAAAATCTTATGATTGTATCATTTCTTTTTATTTTTTGCAACATTATATTGCAAGTGAATAAAAGATATTATTGTCATGAGGGCAAGTCTCTTCAAGAAAGCATAGAATCGTTAATTACAAGAGTCTTATAAGAAGCACAATGTTGTTTCAAATGAACTCAAATATAAAAAGATATCTCAAAGGCTAGGTACAAATTTTAGATAAATTCTTTTCTTGTACCAAGATGCATCTAATTCCTAATTATAATTTCAAACTCAAACCTCTTTTTACTAAAATACCTATAAAGTACTTATTATTAATCCAATTTTAGAAAAATTTAGCTTATTAAGCATAATTCAAGATACAAACTTATTTAAGACCTTAAGGCTTTTTATTTCTATCATATATTAGATGACAAGTTAAAGTGGCAATAATAAATATTGAAATATTAATATATATATATATATATATATATATATTATCATATACATCCATAATATATAAATATTGGATTTTTTTACTAATTTTTTAATTTTTTTATAATAAAATAAATAAAGATATTTTTTTACTAAATTTTATAATCAATTTATATCTATACAAATTCAAAAATATGTACATATATATATATATATATATATATATAATTTTTATTTCTTTCTAAAATCTTAAAAATAAATTCATATTTAATACATTATTAAAATTTTAATTAGATTAGCTCTTCAAAAACAAAAGACAAAATAAAAACACCATTAAAGATCCTTCTACATTAAGTTGATACCATTGTGCCTCTTCTTCTAATGTTTGAGAGTTTTAAACAATGAGGTTATCTTCAAAAAGAAAACCTATCTTTCATTTTTATTCTTCGAAGTCTATCCACTTTTGTCTTAAAGCATTCAAAAACCATACACAATGAAATCTTACCTGATGCAACTAAATAATATAAAGATGAATATATTTTATTTTTTTTGGTTTCCTTACAATGTAATATATTATTTACTTGTAATATTTCAATTCTTTGGGACTATTCAATGAATCATGGTACCATCATTCTACAAATAAATGTTAGGTTCCATAACTTTAATACTTTCCAACATGCTTCCAAAATAAATTTTAAATATAAATATAAATCACTACAAGCAGTACTTGCAATTCCATCTTCTTGATTTTCCTTGCAAAATAATATAGGCATCATAAAAGACTGTCAATTGTTTGACTAAAGCCACAAAGTCATAAGCACTTCTTGATCATAATAAAGGCGATGAGAATTCCATTTATACCGTTATCTAAGATAAGAAAGTATACAAAAATGACACTACATTAGAACTTCAAATTATACTAACTTCTTAGTAAAATTCAAATTAATAGATCTAACATTTATAAATATGTATCTCTTATTTTCTTGTGCTTGTTTTAAGTTTTGTACAGTATTTCTTAATTAAAGGCTTCAATGTAGTTGTTATTAGTAACAAATCCAAAAAATATATAAATATATATATAAATATATATATATATATATATATAAGTCTTAAAGAAAAAATAAGGAAGTCAAGAATCAAAGAAAATAAAAATGACACTACATTAGAACTTCAAATTATACTAATTTCTTAGTAAAATTCAAATTAATAGATCTAACATTTATAAATATGTATCTCTTATTTTCTTGTGCTTGTTTTAAGTTTTGCACAGTATTTCTTAATTAAAGGCTTCAATGTAGTTGTTATTAGTAACAAATCCAAAAAATATATAAATATATATATATATATATATAAGTCTTTAAGAAAAAATAAAGAAGTCAAGAATCAAAGAAAAATATAATAATAAATAAATAAATAATAAATTTATTAATTCAAAATCATATTTTACAAATAAAGTCCAAAAATATTTTCTTCCAAAACTCAATCTTCAAGCCAACTGCTAGAAGACAATGTATCCTGGTCTAATAATCCTGTAATTATAGTAAGTACTTATTCGAATGTATCATTATCAACTAAGGTTGTAGTATTCACACTTTTTTGGATAGATTTATTTCTTAATACCAATTTAGTGAAGTAGATGTCAAAAATGTACTATGAGCTTAAATCACAACTTTTCAATGAATTTTTTATGTAAATAGTCATTTTAAAAGTTTTAAATAAAATTAAGACTTGCAAAATACATAATCATATCAATGTCATTTTTATAATCAACTCTTGAATTAGGTCCTTTGCATCTTTCTACTTAGCAACAATAATATTGACACCTGTTTATTTTACCAATACAAAATATATTCATTTTTATAATCCATTCTTAATTGTGGCCAATTGCAAATTATTTTTACTATTGTAATATATTTTTGAACAGTAAGACCTACATTAAATACCCAAAAAACAAATACCTAGTAATTATCTCTACAATATTTATCTAGACAAGAACAAAATGGCACACTAGGAAGGGACATGAATGGAAAAGAAAATAGGAGATGAAGTGGGAGGGGAGACATGTGTGGGTGAGGATAGGATAGGGTTTAGTTGGAGGAACATGTGAGATCCACCATTGTGGAAGAGCCTGAGAAAGGTGATGGCTGGAAGGAATGAAATGAAGGCAAGAGTGAGTGGAGGACCTCTTCCTCCATGCATAAGGTGGTGAATTATTCAGGCACACATTGGAGAGATGTATGTCTGAACTTGGTGTTGATTTCATGGCAGCTCTGGACTTTGAACGTGGTGCAGGCCCAGTGGAGGAGGATAGCAGCATTGTCATGAGAACGTTGTGGAGAAAGGTTTGGCAAGGTCAGAATGAGATTCTGTTGGGTTGAATGGATGGATGCCTGGTGAAGGCTGTTGAGGGTTTGAACAGCTCATGGTTGCTGGAGTGGAGTGGTGCCAACGTGGACAGATAGAGGGGCCATGTCATCCGGTTGCCCCAGTTCCCACAGCCATGATCAAATGGGAAATGAAGGATGAGGAGGAGGAGTGGCCGATAGTCTGTTCCTAGGGTTAGGTTTCCGGAACGTTCTACGCAGGCGTCCGCGTCTGTGCTCTTGCGTGGTATAAAGGCTCGCTGGTTGCAAGGTCGATCGTGTGTGATGTCCGATAGGTAGTCCCGTGGGCTAGCGGCGTGAGGTGGGTTCTGTGGTTGTTCGAGGTTTTTGTGGGGGTTGGATTTTGATGTCGAGTTCCGGGTGTCGTGATGAAGTCGATGACGATAAATCTCTAGGCTTGTTTCTCAAACATTCGCAGTGGCCGCCTAAAGCTTTCGCCCCGCCGGGCTTGAGAGCTAATGCAGCTTCCAAACCTTCCTTGGATATCTGAGACTTGTTTCCGTGTCGTGTCCGAGTGGCATGGGAGGAGTTGAGGACACTTTCCCCAAATGATCGACTCTGATTCCATCTGTGCTAACAAGCTCGAAAGAGCCAAGCCAGGAAAACTGATCCTTCATGTCGCGGTGTGGACGCACTTGAGGTGTTTAGGGTTTCGAGTGCGCAATCCCGTGTGTACAATGCTGTGGCCCGGTGCGCAGTGATTGAATGGTGGAGTTGCTAGAGTTTAGGGCGAGTGGGCAGTTAGGCAGACTCTCCATGTATGTCGTTGACAATCATTTGCCTTAAAGTTTTATTGGTCAAAGTTGTCGGGTGTGGGGCGTGGGGTTCGCGGGTGAAGATCATTTGGTTCCAAGTTTCGAGCGTGCCGCGCCCTGACCGTTGAGAGTTGATGCGACCCCCGGGTGTAGAAGGCGCTTTAGACTGGGTTAGGGTTCGTGTCAGCCGGTAGATCACAGGTGGCGTTGGGCGTGTCTTGTGGAAGCGGTCTGTCGGGGCCAATATGGAGGAGATTGCAATGATGATTCGATAATCCCAGCTCGCTTTTAGCCCTCATGAGAGGGCGTTGAAGAGAAATAGTCGTTTCCAACACAATAACACTGAGCAATGTTATTCTTTCTTGGCCCGGGCGGTTGATAGGTTTGTTAGAGGTTGGGGTTCGCGACGAACAGAGTCGATTTCCAGCTGGGCTGAAGTGGTCTCGCGTTGGCATCATAGTACGTGCGTTGTTCGCCACGTGCATGCGCACGTGCCCCGGGGCCGAACACAATGCCTGGGGGTGCGGTGCGGTGTGGGTTACGATGGAAGAGGCTCACAGGGAAAGTTGTATCCTTGTCGTGTCTGCCGCGGTCGGTGTCGAGTATCTGAAATGGGGTGTTGTCTATGATGAGATTGATGTCATGCACCACACTTAGCAAACCGTGCTGATATGACGTAATAACCATAGAAAGATCTGAGACAACTGCAGCGGGTGCCTGATATTAACCGTGATCCCTTCGTGGCCGTGGGTGATATCCACATCCGATTGTCGATGAGTCTTAAAGAAATTTTTAAGAGCATGATGCACTAGTAATTTCGTGAGCCTGTGTTTGGTATTATGAGCGCTACATGCGTCTTCTACTCCAGTGATTATATCTTAACTAGTTTTTAACCTTTCTCCATCTGAATTGTATGAGGAGGGACTGGTATATTCACTATGAGGGGTTGGCGCGACCCGTACCTGCGTTGTGGCATCCCACCGCCGAAGCGGCGGTATGTGGTCGGATGGTAGTGGTTTTAGGGTCATTGAGACGTCATCTTCGGCTGTTTGAGGTGGAGTCTTGGCTTAAGTCAGTAATGCGCTTGTGCGCACGTCGTGGCGGCATGAAAAACAGTCTATGATTATGCTTCATACCATAGTACTTGTCGGCTTTCCTGTCGAGAAGTTTGATGATTACACCTTTACTTCAGTCTTCAAAATGAGGCTGTTCTCGTGGGCCGTCAGTGGCCTAGCTGCTCTTGGAGACTATCGAATGCCTGGGGTATAGCTAGGAATGATCTCGTCAGGGGCCAGTGCAGATGCGTAAAGTCCGCGACGTCGGCATCTGACGGGATTTGAGTTTTTCAAAAGCTAACTGTATCGGAGTCGTTCAAGTGTGCACTTCGAAGTTGGTAGTTGGGGCATGAGACGATGACGACACAGTGAAAGGTCTCGTTCGGCATATTGGCCCAAAGGCCATGCTGACCATTCTAAAAAGATCACCACCCATAATCTGATGTCTCATAAACCAGGGATATTTTCAACTGAAAGTAAAGTTGCGAGGATTTTGAATCTAAAACGGATCGTAGATGAGCACCTAATAGTTTCAAAAATGCATTTAGGATTACAAGAGGTCCTATTGATGAGGCTCAAAATGAACCTGTTCAGATTGTAGTGCCACTAACTACAATACCTCACGTTACAACAACTAAAACAACTTGTGAACTTGTGAATTAGATAAGTAACCATGTAAAAAGAAAGTTTAAATATTTATTAATCTTAGTATTATTTCTCAAGAAATTTCCACTCATCATGTGGGACCACCAATTTAAGATGTACCTTCAATTCATGCATAATGTACCTTCAATTCCTATGAAAAACAATCTTGGAATTGGAAGAAATTACATCAACTTAAATAGACAATTAATTATTTTGTAATGTTCTATGGATGATATTTGAAATAAACCAGCAATATTTTGGTAGATAAATTATTTGCACATGTAATTATAATAGCTTTCTCTTGCAACACAGACAATTGCAAACTTCCATGGTGTCAGTAATTGATTTGTGGTTAGATATTAAGTGGCGTCTAATGAAGACCTTCACTACTGATGCTTTTTGAATAATATTTGTAATATACAATAATAATAAATCCACTTATTTTTTTGTTGCAATAAATAATGGTAATAACAACAAGAAACCAACTGTTCACAGTATCCATCAACATCCACATTAGATTACTTGTAGTCATTGTTTTCAATAACAAAGTGGTGATGATAGATGTTTTATAAGAAAGAAAAAGAGTAGAGCTGATGGATGTAATTCTTGTTTGGATTCAGTAGCAAGCATCGTAGAGAGCTTGTGTAGAATCATGTAGTGTCGGCGATGCCACAATAGTGTAGATGTCAATGTTGTCAAGAGTGGCTGTAATAGAAGGATAGTTAGTGTAGATCACACACGGATCATGTGTATAGAAAGTAGATTGATCATAGTCATTTACGCTAAGATTAAAGTAGAATTGCTTGAGCAAGTCCTGATTGGTTAGAAACGAGCTGCCTCAGGAGACCAGATCAATGTAGCCAATACGAATGGCCTTCATGCCTTTCTTGCGAGAGTAACTACCGGTGGTCATGAACACACCTTTGTACTCATTACGGTAGATTTTGTATTTATGTGTAGCCTTGTCAAGCCCCTGCGGAAGATGAAACCTAGGCTCGGTCACATACAAGTAGACCAAGTTCTAAGGTAATAGATTTCGCACTAGGTAGAGACCCAAGCCCACTGGATCGAAATCAATGATGCCTTTGTAGTTGAGAATAGGTGATATTCTCACGCTTGTCTTTGTAGATCCAATCACTAATATGATTGCTATTGAGAGAATTATATTATATAATACAATAGTCTCCTGTGTAGAATACTATTTACTCTATATTGACCTTACACCAAGAGTTGTAACTCTTGGTGTTACCATAGTACATACAACATATATATATATATATATATATATCAATTGATCATATTAATAACAATGACGTTTTCAACATGGTATCAAAACTATAGAAATATTCGATCCTCAAAATAAGCTTTGATGAATGCTTTATTAAGAAAATAATTACTGAAATTACAAAAATAGTTTATAATAAAAATAATATCAATACAATTCATTATAACAGTAAAGGTTGATGAAGAACTTGAGTTTCATCAAACCATGAAAAGCAATTCGAGACTTGAAAATGACAACATATAAACCATAAGGAAAGATAAAATTAAATTGATCAAAATTAAATTTATAAATAATTATAATTCAATTTCAAATTAAGAATATTGAAGATGATACAAAAAGTGGACATTAATCATGGTCCAAAATTTGATGGTTCATATTTTAACATATAAAAACATAGACTAACATTAGTTTTCAAGGCTGAAAAGTTATGGCCCATAGTAAGTGGTGAAGAATTCTTATTAGTAGAACCAATGGAAGCTGAAATAGCTGCCAGATTCCTAGCTTTACTTGCCATTGGAATAGGGAGTATAAGTGCATGGGTATACAAGGATACCTTGTCTTTAACTATAATTAATAATTTCTTAGAAAAAAATATTATTTCACATATACAATCTTGTACATCAACAAATTCAGCATGACAAGAATTAGTAAAAATATTTGAATCACATGATGCAATAACTAAGATGTATTTAAAAGACAAATTACACACCTTAAAAATGAGAGAAGGTGATAGTGTTATTAAACACATACATACTTTTAGAGCACATATGGAACAATTGTTGGCAACAAGATCAGCAGCTCCAAATGATGAAACAATTCTCACTTTAATGAGAAGTTTTCCTCTAAGTTATAGATCCTTCATTAGCTCCTTAAAAAGGTAGCTTGAGACTACATTAACATCCTTGATAAGAGATTTGATCCAAGAAGAAACACTCATGAAAAACATGAATTTAACATTTGATAATAATTCAACCTTGTATGTAGGTAAGAAATTTCAGAATAATAATAAGAAATCTTATTTTAATAAGAATTTCAGGAAGAGTTGACAAAGACAGAATAGTACTTCCAAACCACATGAAAAGAATAATTTTGCTATTAAGAAATATTTTTTCTACAAGAAAATAGGTCACTTGAACAAAGATTGCAGAACAAGGATACCAACTGATACCATGGAAGTTTGCAATTGTCTGTGTTGCAAGAGAAAGCTATTATAATTACATGTGCAAATAATTTATCTACCAAAATATTGCTGGTTTATTTCAAATATCATCCATAGAACATTACAAAATAATTAATTGTCTATTTAAGTTGATGTAATTTCTTCCAATTCCAAGATTGTTTTTCATAGGAATTGAAGGTACATTATGCATGAATTGAAGGTACATCTTAAATTGGTGGTCCCACATGATGAGTGGAAATTTCTTGAGAAATAATACTAAGATTAATAAATATTTAAACTTTCTTTTTACATGGTTACTTATCTAATTCACAAGTTCACAAGTTGTTTTAGTTGTTGTAACGTGAGGTATTGTAGTTAGTGGCACTACAATCTGAACAGGTTCATTTTGAGCCTCATCAATAGGACCTCTTGTAATCCTAAATGCATTTTTGAAACTATTAGGTGCTCATCTACGATCCGTTTTAGATTCAAAATCCTCGCAACTTTACTTTCAGTTGAAAATATCCCTGGTTTATGAGACATCAGATTATGGGTGGTGATCTTTTTAGAATGGTCAGCATGGCCTTTGGGCCAATATGCCGAACGAGACCTTTCACTGTGTCGTCATCGTCTCATGCCCCAACTACCAACTTCGAAGTGCACACTTGAACGACTCCGATACAGTTAGCTTTTGAAAAACTCAAATCCCGTCAGATGCCGACGTCGCGGACTTTACGCATCTGCACTGGCCCCTGACGAGATCATTCCTAGCTATACCCCAGGCATTCGATAGTCTCCAAGAGCAGCTAGGCCACTGACGGCCCACGAGAACAGCCTCATTTTGAAGACTGAAGTAAAGGTGTAATCATCAAACTTCTCGACAGGAAAGCCGACAAGTACTATGGTATGAAGCATAATCATAGACTGTTTTTCATGCCGCCACGACGTGCGCACAAGCGCATTACTGACTTAAGCCAAGACTCCACCTCAAACAGCCGAAGATGACGTCTCAATGACCCTAAAACCACTACCATCCGACCACATACCGCCGCTTCGGCGGTGGGATGCCACAACGCAGGTACGGGTCGCGCCAACCCCTCATAGTGAATATACCAGTCCCTCCTCATACAATTCAGATGGAGAAAGGTTAAAAACTAGTTAAGATATAATCACTGGAGTAGAAGACGCATGTAGCGCTCATAATACCAAACACAGGCTCACGAAATTACTAGTGCATCATGCTCTTAAAAATTTCTTTAAGACTCATCGACAATCGGATGTGGATATCACCCACGGCCACGAAGGGATCACGGTTAATATCAGGCACCCGCTGCAGTTGTCTCAGATCTTTCTATGGTTATTACGTCATATCAGCACGGTTTGCTAAGTGTGGTGCATGACATCAATCTCATCATAGACAACACCCCATTTCAGATACTCGACACCGACCGCGGCAGACACGACAAGGATACAACTTTCCCTGTGAGCCTCTTCCATCGTAACCCACACCGCACCGCACCCCCAGGCATTGTGTTCGGCCCCGGGGCACGTGCGCATGCACGTGGCGAACAACGCACGTACTATGATGCCAACGCGAGACCACTTCAGCCCAGCTGGAAATCGACTCTGTTCGTCGCGAACCCCAACCTCTAACAAACCTATCAACCGCCCGGGCCAAGAAAGAATAACATTGCTCAGTGTTATTGTGTTGGAAACGACTATTTCTCTTCAACGCCCTCTCATGAGGGCTAAAAGCGAGCTGGGATTATCGAATCATCATTGCAATCTCCTCCATATTGGCCCCGACAGACCGCTTCCACAAGACACGCCCAACGCCACCTGTGATCTACCGGCTGACACGAACCCTAACCCAGTCTAAAGCGCCTTCTACACCCGGGGGTCGCATCAACTCTCAACGGTCAGGGCGCGGCACGCTCGAAACTTGGAACCAAATGATCTTCACCCGCGAACCCCACGCCCCACACCCGACAACTTTGACCAATAAAACTTTAAGGCAAATGATTGTCAACGACATACATGGAGAGTCTGCCTAACTGCCCACTCGCCCTAAACTCTAGCAACTCCACCATTCAATCACTGCGCACCGGGCCACAGCATTGTACACACGGGATTGCGCACTCGAAACCCTAAACACCTCAAGTGCGTCCACACCGCGACATGAAGGATCAGTTTTCCTGGCTTGGCTCTTTCGAGCTTGTTAGCACAGATGGAATCAGAGTCGATCATTTGGGGAAAGTGTCCTCAACTCCTCCCATGCCACTCGGACACGACACGGAAACAAGTCTCAGATATCCAAGGAAGGTTTGGAAGCTGCATTAGCTCTCAAGCCCGGCGGGGCGAAAGCTTTAGGCGGCCACTGCGAATGTTTGAGAAACAAGCCTAGAGATTTATCGTCATCGACTTCATCACGACACCCGGAACTCGACATCAAAATCCAACCCCCACAAAAACCTCGAACAACCACAGAACCCACCCCACGCCGCTAGCCCACGGGACTACCTATCGGACATCACACACGATCGACCTTGCAACCAGCGAGCCTTTATACCACGCAAGAGCACAGACGCGGACGCCTGCGTAGAACGTTCCGGAAACCTAACCCTAGGAACAGACTATCGGCCACTCCTCCTCCTCATCCTTCATTTCCCATTTGATCATGGCTGTGGGAACTGGGGCAACCGGATGACATGGCCCCTCTATCTGTCCACGTTGGCACCACTCCACTCCAGCAACCATGAGCTGTTCAAACCCTCAACAGCCTTCACCAGGCATCCATCCATTCAACCCAACAGAATCTCATTCTGACCTTGCCAAACCTTTCTCCACAACGTTCTCATGACAATGCTGCTATCCTCCTCCACTGGGCCTGCACCACGTTCAAAGTCCAGAGCTGCCATGAAATCAACACCAAGTTCAGACATACATCTCTCCAATGTGTGCCTGAATAATTCACCACCTTATGCATGGAGGAAGAGGTCCTCCACTCACTCTTGCCTTCATTTCATTCCTTCCAGCCATCACCTTTCTCAGGCTCTTCCACAATGGTGGATCTCACATGTTCCTCCAACTAAACCCTATCCTATCCTCACCCACACATGTCTCCCCTCCCACTTCATCTCCTATTTTCTTTTCCATTCATGTCCCTTCCTAGTGTGCCATTTTGTTCTTGTCTAGATAAATGCATCATTTCTGTCTTGGCACAATGTAAGATGTTTTCTCTCTCATATTGTTATATGATATCGTAATGTATTTCTTCAGATTTTAAATAGATGAATTGCCTATTAGTAAAAGGAAAGAAAAATTTTCTTAATTTTGTTTAATTCATAAGGGAGTGTTTAATTTGAATTTGAATTTTTCCAGAGAAGTTTATATAATTTGAAGTTTTAATGTAGTGTCATTTCTATATACTTTCTTGTCTTAGATAATGGTATAAGTGGAATACTCATGGTCTTCATTATGATTAAAAAATGCTTGTGACTTTGTGACTTTACTCTATTTTTCATGTGTCCTTTCTTAAGCAATATTCGATGGCAAATATCTCAAAAAAAAGACAATTGCCACTTCCTCCTATAGAAATAGATAATAATCAAGAGTTTGAAGTGGAAGAAGTTTTAGATTCAAGGTACCGCAAAATAGATTGAAATATCCTTATTTGTTTGCATGGATATGATATTAGTAAATGTACATTAAAACCAACAAAGAAATTTGCAAATGTAGGAAAGAGAGTTGAAGTTTTTCATGAACATTATCTATCAAAATTAAGATGAAGAATAGCAAATCTTTGCCATAAAAGAAACAAGATCATACTTAATATAAATATTTATGTGCTCCATATAATGTGACCTTTCAATTGCCAAGAAGATGTCTATGTTAATTTTAAAATATTATTTAAAATTCTTAACTCTTAATTTTTAATCATTATTTTTAATTTTTATGAATTTATCATATTTCTTATAAAATAATTAAAAAATAGTATAAAATAAAATAAAAGAAGAAAAAAAGTTTGGTATAAAAATTTTATAATAAAAAAAAATGAATTGGTGAAAAAAGAATTAAAACTAAAAAAAAAAACTTGGTATAAAAAAGGTTAGTATAAAAGGTTCAAAAAAATAAAAACTTTAAAATAGTAAGTATACAAAGAAAAGGTTGTTAATTATCCATGTATTAATTATGTTTTGTATAAAAAAGATGATTAATTTTCCTTAAGTAGTTAATGTGGTAAGAAAAAAAATAGAATTATTAAGACAAAATAAAAAATTAAATATAATTAATTTTTAAATATAAATAGCTATATTTTTATTTTATATTTATCATAATAATAATAGTAATGAACATTTGATTATATGCATTCTTTCTGCTTTATTTGTGCATAGTGTCATGGATACAAAAATACAGGTTCGAGATCTAACAAGAAGTTCAAGAAGATTTGGCAAGAACTAGATTAATCAGATAAATACAAGAACAATACCTGAGAGGTGAGCTAGAGCTCCAAGAGATGTGTTGTCGAGACTGAAAAACTCTTCAGTCTCGATTTCAATATATACTCCTATTTATGAAGCTTCTCAAGCAACTTCTACCAACTAGGAAGCTTCTAGAAAGTTCCAGAGACTTGCTTCTAGAAAGTTCTAGAAACTTGTTTCTAGAAGGTTCTAAAGACTATGTTTTTAACATCTTCTACTAACTAGGAAGCTTCTCAATCAACTTCCATTAACTAGGAAGCTTCTAGAAGATCAAGAGACTTGCTTCTAGAAGGTTCTAGAAACTTGTCTCTAGAAGGTTCTAAGGACTATGTCCCTAACATCACCCCCTCCTTTAGCTTCGAGGTCTCTGAGAAGCAATGTTATTGTTAATCAGTACCAACATAAAAAAATGAAGATCTGTCTCATAACGTATGCTATGAACTCCAACTGTTGTTTACAAGGCAAGTGATTCATCGACCCTTGAAGCCAACGGTAGTGGTCTATGCCTTTGATTTCTGACCAAGCATGAACTTTCGTGTCCTCATTGTGAAATTGTCCTAGAAACACGTCTTCTAGTTGACCATCATAAGTAGACTCGATCTCAAATACAATCACCAGTGATCGGTTACTTGGTATCCTCCGTCGTCATTATGGTATAGGCAGTTCTTCATGTCGGGGTCGCCTTCGTGAGCTAGTCGGTTGAGATAATCTGACTGGCATAATATCTATTCTTGGCTATCCATATCAGAAGACCAAACCATGGCTATTGAAAAAATTCTACTTTATCTTCGAAAAAATAACTACATCAACTACGAATTTTGGTGGTGCTCTCCCCCTTTCTTATATTCTTGGGTGAACAAGCTTCAGAAAGAAGCTATCGTCGAATTGGCTTAGGTTTATGAGGATGTTGTTGATGAAACTCCTGTATCTTTTGCGACATATTGGCAAGATTTTCTGCTGGCTTCCACGTTCACTCATTAATATCTTAGCTGCACGAATAAACAAGATACTCCAACTTGTCCCACCTTCGCCGTGAATCCAGCACCTTTTCGACCTTGTATTCCTCATGGTTCTCAATCTCAATACTAGGTGGTCGACATTGCACTCTTCCAGAAAAAGATGACTCTTGATAAGGCTCCAACATAGAAACATGAAAGACTAGATGTACCTTCATAGAAGCCGGTAATTCCAGACGGTACGCCACTGAATTGATTTGCTTCTAGATGATAAATGGTCCCAATCTTTGATAGTCCAACTTATCACATGGTCGCTTGGTCTTTATATTTCGTCGAAGAAGCCATGCTTTATCTCCAATTTTGAAAGTATGTACTTGATTCTGAAATCTATCTGTAGACGCCTTGAAGGATTCTTGAGCGGATTGTAATTGAAGCTTCAACGTAGTTTGAAGCTGTGATAGTTGTTTCGTAAATCCTTTAACTGCTAGATTGTTATTTATTGACAAACCCAATAAATCAAGCTTCGGATGATATCCATAGTTGGAAAAGAATGGTATGTATTTAGTTGACGTATGGAGGGTGTTGTTATATGCAAACTCGACGAGCAACAAATATGCGATCCAATAGTCTTGCTAATAGTTGATGCTGCATCGTAAGTATTGTTCCAAGACTTGATTCATCCGTTTCGTTTGGCCATCAGTTTGAGGATTAAAAGCCAAAAAAAGCTTGATATCCACCTTCAGTATCTCAAAGAGAGATCTCCAAAACTTTGACACGAATTGGGTTCCTCGATCTGATACGATATCATCTGGTAGTCCATGATATTGGTACACATTACAGAGAAAGAGCCTTACTATGACTTCACTGGACGATGTCTTCTTGCAAGGGACAAAGTGTCCCATCTTTGTAAGCCAATCTACCATGAAAAAGATGATGTCAAATGAGTTTGATGATGGCAGGTCTATGATGAAGTCCATGGAAATTGAAGACCATGGTCGACGTAGAATCGACAATGGCTGTAGAAGTCTATAAAGGCGATGTCGAGGATTCTTGGATCTTAAACAAATGTCATAGAAGAAGACAAAATCTTTCACATCCTTCTACATTTGAGGCCATCAGAAATCTCGAGAAATAAGCTCCAAGGTTTTGTTGAATCCAAAATATCCCGCAGCTGGAAAATAGTGGCGAGATTGAAGAACTCGGAGTCGTCCTAGTCCTTTTGAAATATACAACTACTCTTCAAAATATAAAAGATCTCCCTCCACCTTGAACTTGTCATCATTGGCACGCTGCTTGATATCAATGGCTATTGAATCTTCAATGGTCACGGCACGTACCTAGTTCAGAAAGTCAGCATCAATAGGCACAATAGTAGCGCAAAGCCGAAATTACTCTGGCTTCAACAATGTCGTACATTATTCATCAAATGCTGCTTCTCCAGCCTTTCGTACAAGATACGATCTCCTCGATAAGGCATCGGATAGTCCTTGCTACTTTCCAAGTCGATAAGTGATAATAAAATTGAACCTAGATAGCGACATTCTCCACCGAGCTTGACGTCAATTTAGAACTCGAGCCAACATAAAATACTCCAAATTCTTATGATGTGTGTATACAGTCACTGAGTTTGCAACTCCTTCAAGAAAGTGACGCCATTCTTGGAAAGAATCCACTATAGCAAGAAGTTCCTTATCGTGGATTTCATAATTGATTTCAGCAGCAGAGAACTTTCGAGAATAGAATGCAACGAGATGGAGCTTCTTGTCTTCTCCAATTTGTGAAAGTGCAGCTCCGAAAGTAAAATCCGAAGCATCAGTTTCTAAATAAAAGGCCTTTGTAAAGTCTGGATGTACCAAGATTGGAGCTATAGTAAATGTCGTCTTCAGGTCTTGAAACGCCTTCTCCGCTAGAGGTCCCCATTCCAGCTTATTCTTGCATGTCAACTGAGTGAGAGGACCAGCAACTTGAGAGTAATTCTTGATGAAGATCTGATAGAAGTTAGTAAAATCAAGAAAGCATTGTACGTCTCTAATCGTCTTCGAAACCTCCCAGGATACGATTGCTTCTACCTTCTTGGGATCCATCTTTAAACCTTCTATATTCACAACAAATCCCAGAAATTCCATCTCCATGTGGTGAAATAAACACTTCTCCAACTTGACATATAGTCCTCGTTTGCGTAGTTTCTCTAAGACCAAACGTACGTGCTATTCATGCTCTTCTTCATTTTTGGAAAATATTAGAATATGATCCGAGTAGATGACAACAAAATCATCAAGGTCCTCTTGAAAAATATCATTTATCATATGTTGGAAGACTGCTGGAGTATTGGTAAGACCAAATGGCATGACATTATACTCAAAATGGCCATACCCTGTACGGAACGCTGTCTTCCACTCATCTCCTTCCTTGATTTGTACGAGGTTGTAAGCTCTCCTTAGATCAATTTTAGTAAAGATCCTTGTACGTCCAAGTTGTTCTAAGAGACCAAAAATCAAGGGTAATGGGTAATGATTCTTCTTTGTTACTTTGTTGAGGCCTCGATAGTCCATGCACATCCGAAATGAGCCATCTTTCTTCTTCACAAATAAGATGGGTGCTCCAGCTGACAATTTTGAATGACGGATGAAGTTCTTGGCTAGATTCTCGTTGATGTACTTCCACAACTTCACTAACTCGATCTGCGATAGATTGTAGATTGGGCCAAAATGCGGTTGTACTCCTTCTTGCAAGTCTATGGCACAATCATATGGTCGGTGTTTCGGTAGCATGTCGGTATTCTTCTTTTGAAACACGTCTTTAAAATCTTTATATTGCTCAGGTATACTTGTTGTCAAGATCTTTCTCGCGGTAGTTGGAGCCGCATAAATGACAAATGGTGTGCCTTCCTTGGATGAGCTTATAAACGCTCTTGCTCCAATGAATAAGGATTTCTCTATTCGAGGTTTTCTACTAGGCTTGCTCTTGGGTGGTTTTGTGGAAAAGGTCATCTTCTATAACTTTCCATCTATAGATGGATTATGCTTTTTCAACTAAGAAAGACCAAGAATAACAAGATTTGATGGGATTTTAATAATATTAAAAATAATATGACTACTATGGCCCTTAAACGTTACTTCTATAGGTTCTTATTCATGGGTGATACTACTAGACAATAAAGGTCGTCCATCTATAATTTCAATGTGAATAGGTTTGGATTTTTGTACTAAAGGGATCTTATGATGCTTCATAAATTCTTCGTCTAAAAAATAAGCAGATGCTCCTGAATCTAATAATGCTAAGGTTCTCAATTTCTAAGGACCAATAAACAAAGGGATTGTAAAGCAAAAGGCAAGTTGAGCAAAAAGAAAGGAACCTGGTTGTTGTTGCGATATTTCACTGTCCAGACGCACGGTTCTTATTGTAGTTGGGCATCCTTGTTTTCCTGAACAAACGTGCCCCTAGTCCTGACAGTGCATCGATTTTGCTTCTTGAGGCAGTTTCCAACTTTGTGGCCTTCTTCACCAGAATATAAGCATAGACCTCCCCCCATACGCCGCTTTTTTTCTTCTAGATTAAGAGATTTGACACGTACCACATCAATTTGTATGTCTTCTACCTCTGAATGTGAATTCACATTGCTTGCCAACATAGTTGGGGCATGGCGAACCGTATGTTGTCTCGGCGGCGTTCAAATAGGTGGTTATTGCACTTCATAACTTAGCTAATAGCTTCGTTGAGCATTTGTGGATCAGGAAGAATTAACAGCAAATCCTTCACATCGTCCCTTAAATCCCAATAGAATTAACTCATCAACGCTTCTTTGTCCCAATTGATGTCCCACACTAATTGTTTGAAATCCGATGCATAGACTGATGTAGAGCACATCCCTTGTTGTAGTGACCAGATCTTTGTTGTAGCCCATCAAACCTTATCGTGTTCACCAAATGCTTCCGCAAATGCCTCCAAAAAGGTTTCAAAGGTGTTTAGTATGGACGATCGTTTCTCAAACAAAGGAGCAAACCATGATAGAGCTTGCCCTGTAAGTAAGGTTCCAATAAGCCCAACATGTGACTCCTTCGTTGGATAGCATTCGGGCTGTAAAACTGTTATCAATGTAATTTGGTTAACAAATCCTTGAAACTTGGAACGCATACCATCGAACTTGTTCGGAAGGCTAACTCGGGGCTCCTTATGTTGTAGAACTAGCGGTGCTTGTCAAATCTAAGGCAAAGTTGCTTCTCCAAGTGCAGAAGTTTGAGGCTGGTGCAACCTAGATTGTGCTATCCCAGTTGTTCCATCATTATGAAGCTTTGCCACGACTCCTTCAATCTCTACAGTTATTTGCAATAACGTAGCGAGGGCATTCATGATAGCATCCAACTTGGACTCTGAACTTTTTGTCATACTAATGTCTTGGCCTTCAGCCATTCTAACAGAAGTATAGAAATGACTCTACAAGAAGACAATATTGGTTTAGAGGAGGGTACTCCACAACCTCTAAAACGCCTTAAGAGCTTCAAGAAAAGGGGTAATCCACTCTTTCCAAGAAGAATAAGACTCCAATATTGTAACAAAAGAAATGACTCTACAAAAAGACAATATTGGTTTAGAGGAGGGTAATCCGCAATCTCTAAAATACTAGTACACCTCCAAGCAGTGGATTAATCCACACTCTAACGAAGAAGAAACTAGCTCTGATATCTGAGGTGAGTGCAGTCTTGATAAACTGTCATAGACACAAAAATACAAGCTCGGGATCTAATAAGAAGTTCAAGAAGAACCGGCAAGAACTAGATTAATCAGATGAATACAAGAACAACACCAAAGAGGTGAGCTAGAACTCCAAGAGATGTGTTATCGAAACTGAAGAACTCTTCAGCCTCGATTCCAATATATACTCCTATTTGAGAAGCTTCTCAAGTAACTTCTACCAACTAGAAAGCTTCTAGAAGGTTCCAGAGACTTGCTTCTAGAAGGTTCTAGAAACTTATCTCTAGAAGGTTTTAAGGACTATGTCCCTAATATCCTCTTTTAACTAGGAAGCTTCTAGAAGGTTCCAAAGACTTGCTTCTAAGAGGTTCTAGAAACTTATCTCTAAAAGGTTCTAAGGACTATGTCCCTAACATCTTCTATCAACTAGAAAGCTTCTAGAAGGTTCCAAAGACTTGCTTCTAGAAGGTTCTAGAAACTTATTTCTAGAAGGTTCTAAGGACTATGTCACTAACATCTTCTACTAACTAGAAAGCTTCTAGAAGGTTTCAGAGACTTGTTTCTAGAAGGTTCTAGAAACTTATCTCTAGAAGGTTCTAAGGACTATGTCTCTAACATCTTCTACTAACTAGGAAGCTTCTAAAAGGTTCCAGAGACTTGCTTCTAGAAGGTTCTAGAAACTTATCTCTAAAAGGTTCTAAGGACTATGTTCCTAACATCTTTTATCAACTAAGAAGCTTCTAGAAGGTTCTAGAAACTTATCTCTAGAAGGTTCTAAGGACTATGTCCCTAATACATAGATATTTTTAAATTTTAGATAATAAAATGACATAAGAAAAGATTTATAATGATCTTTTGATTTTCAATATAGGATTGAAGAAACTTTGGAAGAAAGATTGTTGAATTAAGAAACTAGTGGATAATTACATAATAAGGTGTCAAGGACATGAATCTCAAAGAACTAAAAGATTAATACACTCTTCTATCACTTAAAAAGACTAGAAAATTATTCAATAATAGTATGATAATAAATTAAAATAGCTATTATTAAAAATAAGAAGACTATAAAATCTTAAAATAAGATTAATGGATTAAAAAGGCATTGAAAATAGTGAAGAAGGCTTTATTCTTGCATCCATATATACTATCTAACTAGAAGATATATGGCGACATTCCATAAGACTTCTAATATGTATCTAATTTGCAAGACAAGTTGTTGTAATATAACAAGTCTAATAAATAAAAAGAAAGAAGAAATTATTATAGTATAGAAGAATTTACTTCAAATATTGTAGCAAATTATCTTGAAAAATAGACAATAGTCCAAAACAAAATAAAATTAAAGGTGTAAATACTATCTTTTTACAAAGTAGGCTTCTAATTACTTTTAAGGCCAAAAATAAGGTAAAATAAGATAGATTAGAAAAAAAAAGGATATGAGCATATATAAAAAGAAGTAAATAGTTGATTTTAATAAAAAGTAACTAAAAAAGGCAAAATTTGATACCCAGAGAGGAGTAATTATGAACCTTAGTCGAAATCAAATCCCGAGGCACAAAACTGGGCACCTAAGGCCCTTTGGGGGTTTTTTTGTAGATTGGAGAATGGAATTCGAGAATAAACTTAAAAATATTTTTTTAAGCATTGATTTTAAGTGATTTGAGTGTGTTATATATTTACAAGAGCTTTGCAAAGTCAAAATTATTTTAGGTGACTCTGAAATTTGTAAAATAAAAAGTATATTATATTTTGGAAAATTCCCATAATTTAGCATGAAATCTACAATTAAAATTTTGAAGATTCATAAGAATAGTTATTTGGATTGTACAATATAAGTTTGATCTTGATTGAATAGTTGAATTGAAGGTTATTGAATTTTAAGTA
The DNA here is from genome assembly GCF_059467195.1 of Physcomitrium patens. NCBI lineage: Eukaryota > Viridiplantae > Streptophyta > Bryopsida > Funariales > Funariaceae > Physcomitrium > Physcomitrium patens. The sequence goes on along the minus strand of NC_143429.1, from coordinate 10,865,419 downwards.
GGTTGAGGTCTCAAAAATTGGACTTTGAGAAGCAATTAAGATTTCTAAGATCTTTAGCAATCTACTAATGGAATTATGATATAATTTATATATGAAAGTAATAGACTTGATTTGCTGCACATATGTGAAATTTGAAAACAATTGAATAGTTTGAAGAGGAAATATTGGTGCTAGAAATTCAAAATTTAGATTTGATTAAGAGGCCGGTCAACACTTAAGCAGATTTTAAGATTATTCTTCCATTTAGTAAAGGTAATCATTTTCAAATTTGTATACTTAATGCTTATTTAATTATTGAAAAGTGTATAAATTTTTAAGCAAGATCAATGGTTCAATTAATAGATATTGAGATTCTAAATAATATTAAGATTAGAACTTGTCTAGGGTTTGATTTAGGATTTAGGATTTTTTTAGGATTTAATTTAAAATTTAGAATTTGTCGAAGGTTTGGTCTAGAATTTAGGATTTATCTAGGATTTGGTTTAAAGTTTAGGGTTTAAAGTTTGTCTAAGGTTTGATTGAAGTCCATTAAAATTTCAACAAAGATTAAATTAGAAATTTATTGAGATTTATTTAAGATATATTTGTGATTATTTTAATATTTTTTAGAATTTCTTAAAGATTCTTATTATTTCTTTCATAATTTCTTTAAGGTTTCTTTTAAATTTGATTAAATCTTCTTTAACATTGTTAAGATTTAATTAGAATTTATTTAGTATTCTATTAGAGTTAGGATTTTATTATAGAAATTTTTATTCTATCTTTTACACTGAGGTGCTTGGTCTATTCTTGAGCAAGACTTTATATAATATAATAACATTGTCGTGAAATTATATAATATGACTATATAGTGAAATTATTATCAAAATTGAATTTCTAGTTAATATCTAATTATCTTAGTTCAATTATAATTTGAGGTATCTAAACATGGCTTTTATAAAAGCCTCTTAGATAATTTTCTTATCTTAACAGTTAGTAGCTTGAAGGTTAGTTAGTAATTTTACCTTCTAAGTTGTAGAGACTCTTTTATTACCTTAGAAAGGCCATGAATTGATAAAATCAAGATAGAAGAGATAAATGGTTGGCATGGTTGATGCTAAGGTCAAGTTAAGGGTAGAATTGGGTAAAAAAATCCTTAGGATAAATTAGATTGATACCCAGGGATCGACCATTTGTGAGACAGGGTCGAAATCAAACTTCTGGTTACTAAAATGACCACCAAGGGCAAGTTAGGGATTCATTCAAAGATTAGAGGATAGGCTTTGAGAGCTAGCTTAAAGCTCTTTTCAGAGGCATAAGGATTGTTTTTGAAAAGTTTATGAAAACTTAGCAATTATTGTTCAAAGTCAGGGTTTATATTAGTGATTTGAGTTTTATATAATATAATTAGGACTAGCAATTTTGGCTAGTTCGTGTAATTGGTGTAACATCTATAATTTAAAATTTGAAACTGTTTGGATTATTGGATGTGCTAAGTGTATAAAAAAAATTTTGATAAACTAACAATGTGGTTTAAAGATATCTAGTTTTTAGCACAAGAGGGTTTCGAAAGGTGGCAATTTGAGGTTGGGTAGGATTTCTATGATATTTAAAGATCTATTAGTCGGATTTAGGTGAAATTTGGCATAGTGTTGAAGGACTTGAAGATCAAATCACACACCAATTTTGAATCAAAGTTAATAATTGAAAAGGGAAAAATCATTGCTAGGATTTTTGCTTCACTTTTCAAGATGGCAGCCGAGTGACATTAGTGCAATTTTTGGAGGTTTTCTCACAATCTCTAAGTTGAATTGGGCTAAAAATTCTTGAGCATATAGAAGACTTACATTGACAATTGCATGCAAAATTCCACATCAAGTGGATGGTCGGATTGGATGTTACAGCTTGTTAAAGCTCATTGATTAGGATTGGGGCTTATAAGAAAAATCTAAATTGCTTAAATATGAAAGTAATAAGATAATTGGAATTTATGTATGGTTAAGACTACTAAGAAGGGTGTTTTTAGCACTTTTTAATTGAAATTCAGATTATATTCTTCTCGTATGGATGAATCGTATTAGGATTTCTTAACTACTTGTAAAACATAATCTCTCCTTCCTCAACTAGATGCCCGGTGCATTCTTGAGCAAGACAACATGTAATATGACAACATGTCTTAATTTGAAATATAAGTTTCTTATATTAATGCAAAATCATTAGCTCATACTATAAGCTATCAAAACATGCAATATACAATAAACTTATTAGCCAAGTTTATAATCTATCAATCAAATACAAATATGCATAAAATCAAATATACATCTATATAGCTTCTAAGAAGCCTTTTTATATGATATTATTAAATTAATATATTTTTACCTATTTATAATACTTAGATAACTATTGAAATAAATATATAAGTCCTTTATATTATCTACCTTTTTTGAGATGAGTTTGACAAAGCAAGATGTTTATATCTTTAAAAAATCCAAGATGCGGCAAATTCTATTTATTACATATTCTAATCTTTGTTCTCTTTGAAGGTAGTTGATAGATCTTCTCAATTATTAATAATTTTATTTCATTATGGAAAGACCATTCTTTTATTTGATCTTTGTTAAAACCTTCATAATTTATTTCAAATAAAATATTTGTAATACCATTAGAAATTATTCCTACTTCCAATAAAAATAGCAAATATTAAGAGACTCTTTCAAGGTTGTAATATCAAATGTATTATATTTTTCTATCTATTTAAAGAAGAATATGTCATTTTTGAAGGTTTACATCTTGATTATGTTATTTCAAAGGTTATAATAATCATAATTTTTTATTTTATAAATCAATACATAATAGCTTCTAAATTGAAATTATTGGTTGTTGATTTTTTTATCTTCTTAATACCAAAAATTATACAAAAATTATAAAAAAAAAAGAATATCAAATGTATTCTTTTTTAAATTGTAGTTCTTTTATAACAAAGTTTTGTTATCTTTTATTTTATTTTTGATGGATGTTGTCAATAAAAAGCATCAATTTTTTTTTTATTTGTAAGATTCTTAGTTAGCTCCCATGTGTATTCATTAATATCATATCTACACCAATCAACAAGATATTTTAATCTATTTTGGCACTGCTGTAAATCTAAGACTTCTTTAACCTTATACTCTTGATTATTTTTCACTTTTATAAAATAAAGTGATATTTTTCATCTTCTTCATATATCTATTATCTTATATGGCTGAAGGGAGATACTTAGAATATAGAATGGATCTTTATAGACTTTGATAGCTATAATTGGTAAGAAACTCAATTAATTTGTTCATATATAAGAAATAGTTTAAGTCTAAAATAATCCAACTTATTACAAGGGCAATTAGTCTTGATATTATGACAAAATAATCATACCTTCTTGTCAACATAAAATTCAGTTTGTTCTTTATGATAAGCATCCGCATTGATTTTTTATTGTTCTTGAACTTCTTTTAGTTGTACCTTTGTTGTTATATATAACTTTAACAAATAATTTATCAAATTTTCCACCTCATGATGATTAAATCTTAAAAATTCAAAAGTATTAAATCATAGATAATAACCATAATTTACAAAGAAATATATTCTTTGAATCATATAAATTTGAGACTAAAAGATCTATAATAAAATCGATAAAAACAAAAGACTATGATTATTCTAGAATAGATAATGGCTAAAAAATCTATAAGATTTGTGATGAAGAATTTTTGATCTTAAATAAATATTATATGATTGTATAAATTCTTTAAGTGCCTTCCATATTAAATACCACTAAAAATCTTTAGATGTTAGCTCTAAAGTAATATTATATTTAAAATATTCAACTGTTAAAAAGTCATGATGAGCTTAAAAAATACATAATTATATATTTTTTAAATATATAATTATTCTTTAAAATAAAATAGATTGTTTTTAAATTCAAACTTGAAAGTATCTAGGGACCTTGAAGACTTATTCTAAATATCATAAATAAGAGAATCACAAGACATACTCAATTGAATTTGCTTGAAAAAAGTTGAATCAATAATTAATGTTGATTTCATTGCTTAAAAATAGAAATACTATGACTTCAAAAAAATCATTTTTTTGTCAATAATTTTTTTTTTTTTTTTGGTGCAAGATAAAAACATCTAGAAATGGCGTCTAATAAATCTTATTATTTTTTTTATTTGATGTGTAATGTTAAAAGGAAATCTTGATAAATACATGCTCCAACAGGCTTATCAATAATTTAAAACATGTGTTAGTATGAAGTACTTAAGGTTCTTATGATATATATATATATATATATATATATATATATATATATATATATACTAGACTATGATTGCCTTCTAAATAATGACATCATTTCTGAAATAAATCCATTATTGCAAGAAGTTCTTCATCATGGATTTCATAGTTAATCTAAGCTATTGATTTTCTTTTGGAATGGAAAGCTACTAAGTAGAACTTGTGTTTAAACCACATATATATCAAAATTTGATGTACTTGTTTTCATAAGAATGCATTAAAAAAGTCAACATGATACAAGTTTAATGCAAAAATAAATGCTATCTTTAAACATCAAAAAATGCTTCAATTTCTTTGCTCTACTCAAGTATGCCATTACATGTCAAACATTTAAGATAAGTCACAATTTAAAAAAATTCCTTGATGAAGATCGAATAATAATTGACAAATTTCAAAAAACATTGAACATCTTTGACTATTTTTGAGATCTTTTAATCTAAAATAGTTTGAATATTTTTAGGATCCATCATAAGACCATCATTTGAAATAATTCATGCTTAGAAGTCAACTTGAATAATATGAAATATACACTTTTTCATCTTGGCATATAATCTTGCATTTCTAAATTTTTGTAACATATGACAAACGTGAAGTTTATATTCTTCTATGTTTTTAGAATAGATTAAGATGTTTTCTAAGTAATATATGACAAAATCATCTAGAAACTCACAAAAAAAAATATCATTTATTAGATATTAAAAAGTACCAAGTGTATTTTTCAGTCCAAAAGGTAAGATGAAAAAGTATTATATTTAAAATGTCCATACTTGGTTCCAAATGTAGTTTTTTTATTCATCTATTCTTTAAATGCATATCAAATTGTATACTCCTTTTAGATCTATTTTTTTATATAGATCTTTATTCAATTGTGTTCATTAAGAAGTCTTGAAATCAAGAGTAGAAGATATCTATTAATGATGGTAATCTTGTTAAATCTTTAATAATCTACATACATCTACAAAGATCCATCTTTTTTCTTTACAAATAAAATATGAGCCTTTAATAGAGATTTGGAATAATAAATGAAATTTTTAGCCAAATTTTTGTCAATGTATTCTTTGAACATAGCCAACCCGTATTGTGATTGACTATAGATTGATCCAAATGGTAGTTAAATTTTTTCTTGAAAATTGATGAAACAATCATTAGGAAAATGCTTAAGAAGAATATTTATATTATTTTTTCAAAAACATCTTTATAATCTCTGTATTAGCTTGAAATGCTACTTGAAATCTTTTTTCCATCAAAAATAAGTGTAGCATATATAGCAAAAATTTATCTTTCTTTTGCAACATATATAAAAGCTCTTACATCTATCAATAAAGTTTTAGAAATATTAGACTTATAGCTTTCTAATTGAATAGCAAAATCTTCGATTAAACTATGGAAAAAATCAAGGTTATGAAAAATCCAATCTATTTGGAGATTATATTTTTTTTAATCACGATAATCTTAAAATAATTGAACTAGAAGGAGATCTAATTAAATTAAATATTATTAAACTATTATGACTTCCTCATTTTGTAGTTGCATTGCTTCTTTGAATAATATTAAATAGTTTATTTAGGTCCCTCCCAATATAAGTACTTTATTTATTATAAAAATCTTCAAAACTTTGATCTTGTTCCATCATATTTCTTTGGCATACTTATCATTGCCTCTCTCATACTTTTAGTAGCAAGACTTCTCATATTTTATTGTGAATTTTTTTTCCTTGCTTTGCTCAATTATACATCTTTTTGGCATAGATTTTGAATTTTATTATTGATTACTTCTATAGGCATTGGAATACTACATCTAAGATTGAAATTAGAGATATATGAGATTTTGATCCTAAAAATTTTAAATATCTTATAAAGATCTATAATGGTGGTAAATCTATCTTGTTTTTTGTTGAAAATAGCATCCGTAATTTATTTTTTTCATAAAAAACTCAAATAAAATCCATAAATCAAATTAAAGAAAGATAATTCACAATCTATAATATCAAATGAAAATTTCTATAAAGAAGGATAGTCTACTCTTTTTAAAGAAAAAAATTATTTTTATGGAACTAAAATATTAGGTTGAAAGTAGGTAGTCCAGAACCTTCAAAATACAACAATAGAAGTGGGATAGTCTACTCACTTCTAAAAACAAGACAAGAAAAATAAGTTATCATTCTTGTCAAAATATGAAGGATGTGAACCTTGAAGAATCAAAAATTCAATACACTCTTATATAATTCAAAATAAATTGATATTCATTCAAATCTAATATAGTATTAAAACTCAAATGGATATTATTAAAGAAAAAAAGAATAGAAAATCTTAAAATAAAACTAAGGACTAAAAAAGCATTGACAAGAATAAAAAAAAACTTCTCTTTTGTTTCCATATATAATATTTAAGTAATAGCTACATGACAACATTCTATAGGACCTCCAATACGTGTCTAATTTGCAAGACACATATTTTAACTTGCAAGGTAATTTTTCTATATGTATACTATATTATTAGCTTGTATCATAAGATACTAATACGTGCAACATGTAGCTAACATGTTAGCGAAGTTTCTAACCAATCAATCACTTCTAAACATATATAAAGGTGAAATTATGTCTATGAAGTATCTAAGAAGCTTTCATATAAGATATTATCAAATTAATTTATTTTTAGATATTTATAATATCTATGTGATTATTGGAGTAAATATGTCTGTGACACAAGATTCATCAAGTATAAGATAAAGCTCTATTTTAAACAAATAACATCAATAAATTATTTCAAGCTTAAATATTTTTTTGGCAATATTTGAATATTATAAGATACGTAAAGATGTAAAAAGAAGAAATTAATGAATTAAGTAAATCAAAGTAGGTTCAAAGTTTTGCTACTAAATGAGAGTTCTTGAACATGATATAATCATCAATCTCAACAAAATTCTTGATCTTAATATAATTTTTGACCTCAAAAAAAATTTCAAACTTTATAATTAAACTGACCTTAACTTTAAATACTTATAGCAACTCTATAAAGAAAAAGAATGATTATTAAAGAGCTATTGTGACTATAATGATAGAGTCTATGCAAAAATATAGAAGAAATATCCTACATTTTTTAGGATGTGAGAAGTAAGGTATTCACTCTTTTTAGAACTTTGAATCATATAGTAGCATCATCTATATAATTTTGTCAAGATGAAAGTATTTGCTTTAAGAAAACATAAGATTTATGGCTGCAACTAGATATGGTCAAATAATATCTTTCATTCAAATAAACTCTACCACCTCATATTCATGATAGTATGTGAAAGTTGTCTTCTCTTCTTCATTCTACTAGTTGCCATAGCTCCATACTTCACTAGATTTGAACATGTGATGGCTCTTTGAAGCGTTATTCAACTTATACATATGCACATCAAATCTCACTATCTAAAACTCTCTATAATATATTTTATGAGCAAAAAAAGTCACTATTCATATTAACACAAGACAATTGATTCCTTCTTATTTAAAGAAATACTATAATTTCATATTAATTCTTCTTGGAAGAATAAAGAGATTTTTAAAAAATTTATAATAAAAAAAATCTAAAAATATCAACTTAATATTTAAAAATACATTATAAAAAAAACTCTAAAGAAAAATTATGAGATAAAATTCTAAAAAAAACCTTAAAGAGTAAGTGGCTCTTTTTTTATTCAAAAATATACTATATTTTTATATTAATTCTTTTTAAAGGAAATAAAAGTTTTTTTAAAAGTTAAAAAAGAAAGAAATCTTTTTTAAAAATCTCAATACAAAAAACTAAACATACTATGAAAAAACCTCCTAAGAAAAATCTTTAAGAAATAAATCCAAAAAAAAACCTTCAAAAGTAACTAGCTTTCTCTTTATTCAAAAATACACTACAACTTCATATTAACACCTCTTGCAATAAATGAATTTTTTTTAAAAAGCTAACAAAAAGAAAAAATCTTATCTCAAAATAAAAAACTAAACATACTATAAAAAAATCTCTAAAGCAAAACCTTAAAAAGTGGTTGACTCTTTTTTTATCCAAAAAGAGATCATTATTTCATACTATCTCTTCTTTGAGCAAATAAGAGCTTTTTGAAAAGCTTATAAAGAGAGAAACAACTCTTCAAAATCTCAAATCCAAATTCAAAATATACTTTTAAAAAATCCCAAAGAAAAATCCTATAAAATAGTTGGGTCTTTTTTTATCCAAACGAGTACCATTGCTTCATGGTAACTCCTCTTAAAGCAAGTGAGAACTTTCTAGAAAGATTATAAAGAGAGAGACAATATCTCAAATCCAAATTCAATTAATATTTTATATCATTTTTACATATTATACTAGTTTCCAACATAACAACAAGATCTTTTTTTGTTTAATGTTATAGATGATTGTAAGATTAGATATAAAAAATATAAAATATATGGTCAATTTGAATTTAATATTTATAATTTTTCTAATAATAAGAGCATGGACAGCTTGGAAATAGAAGGTCTTAGGAATTGGTCTTTTTAGCAAAGTGAGGAAAATATAGAGAATTAAAGAAAATAAAAAATATATGAGAGAGAAAATTTTAAAGAATTGAATTGCAAAAAATAACTTGTTCAATTTAAAATTATGTTTTACAAAGATAATAATAAAAAATATATAAAAAAAAATCTTATAAAGACTTTGCTTTAAAACCACTAAGTGTAGGCATTTTATCCCACTTTACTACTTTTTTTTGTAATTGTAGAAAGTATTAATTAAAGTACAAAAACACCAATTAATAATGTAGCATTAATAATTTTTATATGTATTTAATTTTAATATATCTTCATACTCTAAAAAAAATATTATTAATATGTTTTAGTTCTATCTATTTTTTATTTACTTCTACTTATTTTATATCTTAATTTAAGAGTTTAAGTATTTATAACAATAGGCTTATTTGAATAATTTGATTATTAAATTTTATTACTAGAAAATAAATTAGTATAGAAATTTATATAATAAAAGTTTAAATTGTTAATTTTGTATGCAATTTATATCTAAAGTTTTTTGGTTGTAATATATTTATATTTTTATAATCAAATAAAATTATTTATTATTAATAAAATTATAATTTTTGCATAGAAATTAGTAAAATTGTATAGAAAAAAGATAGAACTTAAGATTTTAGGTGCTAAATTTCTATTTTGTTGAAATATGTAGTATTGATTGTTGTTTGTTGCATATTATTGCTTAATTTTTATTTTTTTATTTTTTGGTAAATAATAGCATATAATAATATTTGATCAAATAAGAATAGAAAAAATTTGTCACGGACCAAAAATACAAACAAGAAATCTAAACAAGAAGTTCAAGAAGAAATGACAAGAACTGGATTATCAGATGAGTACAAGAGTAACGCCAAGAGAATTGAGCTAGAGCTTCAAGAAGAGTATTGTCGAGACTGAAGAACTCTTCAGCCTCGACTCCTATATATACTACTGGCCTATGGTTCTAAGGAAGCGCATCAAGAAGCTTCCCAAGAACTATGAAGCTTCTCGAGCAACTACCCAAGAGCTAGAAAGCTTCTCAAGTAACTTCCTAGAATCTACTAGAATATTCTAAGAATCTCCTAGATCCTTCTAAAGGAATCTTTAGAGAATCTTTGAAGAATCTTTGAAGAATATTCTAAGAGAATATTCAAGGAATCTTCTGGAAGTTTCTAGAGACTTCTTTCTAGAAGATTCTAGAAACTTGTCTCTAGAAAGGTCTAAGGACTATGTCCCTAACATCACCTCTTCCTTTAGCTTCGAGGTCTCCGAGAAGCAATGTTATCGTCAGTCAATACCAACGCAAGAAAATGAAGATCTGTCGCATAACCTCTACTATGAACTCCAATTGTTGTTCACGAGGCAAGTGATTCAATGGTCCTTGAAGCCAACGGTAGTGGCCCACGCCTTCAACTTCTGACCAAGCATAAACCTCCGTGTCTTCATTGTGAAATTGTCTTGCAAACAATCCTTCTGGCTGACCATTGTAGGCAGATTCGACCTCAAATACAATCACCAGCGATCTGTTGCTCGGAATCCTTCGACGTCATCGTGGTGCAGACGGTTCTTCATCTCGCGGTCGTCTTCGTGAGCTAGTTGCTTGAGATGACATGACAAGTGTAGTATCTTGGCTATCCATATTCAAAGGCTAAAACAATAAGAACAAACTTGGACACTAACAAAGTTCTACGCTATCTTGGAGAGAATGACTACATCAACTATGGATTTTGGTGGTGCTCTCTCCTCTTTTCTGTTTTCTGGATGAGCAAGCTTCAGAACGAAGCTATCGTCGAACCGGCTTGGGTTCCTCAGGATATCGTCAATGAAACTCCTATACCTTTTGCGGCGCATTCGCGAGATTTTCGGCCGGCTCCCATGTTCGTTCATTAATATCGTAACCGCTCCAATGCACAAAGTATTCTAATTTACCCCGTCTTTGCCGTGAATCCAGGACCTTTTCCACCTCGTATTCTTCGTGGTTCTCTATTTCTATGCTAGGTGGTGGACATTGTACTCTTCTAGGAAAAGACGATTCTCGATAAGGCTCCAACAAAGAAACATGAAAGACATGATGTACCTTCATAGTAGCTGGTAACTCCAAACGATACGCTACAGGATTGATCTGCTTCTGGATAACAAATGGTCCCAATCTCCGATAGTCCAATTTGTCACATGGCCGCTTGGTCTTAATATTTCGTCGAAGCAGCCAAACTTTGTCTCCAATCGTGAAATTAGGTGCCTGATTCCGAAATTTGTCCGCGAACGCCTTGTAAGATTCTTGGGCAGTTTGCAATTGAAGCTTCAATGTAGTTTGAAGCTGCGAAAGCTCCTTCACCAATCCTTCAGCTGCCGGATTGTTAATCGTTGACGAACTCCATAAGTCAAGCTTCGGATGGTATCCATAATTGGAAAAGAATGGCGTTTGTTGAGTTGACGCATGAAGGGTGTTGTTATATGCGAACTGGACTAGCGGTAGATATGCGACCCAATCATCTTGTTGATAGTTGATGGTGCAACGTAAATATTACTCTAAAACTTGATTCACCCATTCTGTTTGGCCGTCCGTTTGAGGATGAAATGCCGAAGAAAGCTTGATATCCACCTTCAATATTTCAAAAAGAGATTTCCAAAACTTTGACACAAACTGGGTTCCTCGATCCGATACGATATCATCTGGTAGACCATGATATCGATACACACTATCAAGAAAGAGTCTTGCTGTGTCTTCGCTTGACGATGTCTTCTTGCAAGGGACAAAATGTGCCATCTTTGTAAGCCGGTCTACGACAACTAGAATGCTGTCAAATGAATTCGACGGTGGTAGATCCGTAATAAAGTCCATGGAAACCGAAGACCATGGTCGACGCAGAATAGGCAATGGCTGTAGAAGTCCATAAGGCCGATGTCGAGGGTTTTTGGATCTTGAACAAATGTCACAAGATACAACAAAATCTTTCACATCCTTCCACATTTGAGGCCACTAGAAATCACGGGAAATAAGTTCCAAGGTCTTATTGAATCCAAAATGTCCCGCAGCTGGAAAGTCATGACGAGATTGAAGAACTCGGAGTCGTGTTGGCCCTTTTGGGATATACAACCGCTCTTCGAAATATACTAGATCTCCTTCCATCTTGAATTTATCATCACTAGCATGTTGCTTGATATCAAGGGCTAGAGAATCTTCAATGGTTGCGGCCCGTACGTGGTCGAGGAAGTCAGGATCAATTGGTACAATAGCTGCGTTGAGCCGAAATTTCTCTGGCTTCAACAATGTCGTGCACTGTTGATCAAATGCTGCATCTCCAGCCTTTGGCGCGAGATATGATCTCCTTGATAATGCATCGGACAACCCTTGTTGCTTCCCAGGCCGATAAGTAATAACAAAGTCAAACCTGGATAGCGACATACTCCACCGAGCTTGACGTCGATTCAAAACCCGAGCCGACATAAAATACTCCAAATTCTTGTGATTTGTATATACGGTCACTGGATGTGTAGTTCCTTCAAGAAAGTGGCGTCACTCTTGGAAAGAATCTACTATAGCAAGGAGTTCCTTATCGTGGATCTCATAGTTGATCTCAGCAGCAGAGAATTTTCGAGAATAGAATGCAACTGGATGGAGCTTCTCATCTACGCCCATCTGTGAAAGTACAGCTCCCAAAGCAAAATCCGAAGCATCTGTCTCCAAATAAAAGGCCTTTGTAAAGTCCGGATGTACCAAGATTGGAGTTGTAGTAAATACCATCTTCAAATCTTGAAATGCTTTTTCTGCGATAGGTCCCCATTCCAGCTTGTCCTTACACGTTAACCGAGTGAGGGGGGCAGCAACTTGAGAATAATTCTTGATAAAGATCCGATAGTAGTTAGCAAATCCAAGAAAACATTGTACGTCCTTAACCGTCTTCGGAACTTCCCAAGACATGATTGCTTCCACCTTCTTTGGATCCATCTTCAAGCCTTTCGTAGTCGCGATGAATCCCAAAAACTCCATCTCAGTTTGCTGAAATAAGCACTTCTCCAATTTGGCATAGAGTCCTCGCTCCCATAGTTTTTTGAGTACCAGACGAACGTGCTTCTCATGTTCTTCCTCGTTCTTAGAAAATATCAAAACATCATCCAGATAGATGACAATAAAATCGTCTAGATGCTCTCGAAAGATGTCATTCATCATGTGTTGAAAGACCGCTGGAGCATTAGTAAGACCATATGGCATGACATTGTATTCAAAATGGCTATACCTTGTTCGGAACGCTGTCTTCTATTCATCTCCTTCTTAATTCGTACAAGGTTGTAAGCTCTCCTTAGGTCAATCTTTGTAAAGATCCTTGCACGCCCAAGTTGTTCTGGAAGACCAGAGATCAAAGGCAGTGGGTAGCGATTCTTTTTTGTCACCTTGTTGAGACCTCGATAGTCCACGCACATCTATAGTGAGCCATCCTTCTTCTTCTCAAATAAGATTGGTGCCCCAGCTGGCGACTTCGAATGACGGATGAAGTTCTTGGCTAGATTCTCGTCAATGTACTTCCGCAACTCAGTCAACTCCGTCTGTGACAAATTGTAGATTGGTCCAAAAGGTGGTTGTGCTCCTTCTTGCAATTCAATGGCACAGTCATAGGGTCGATGCTCTGGCAGCATATCAGCATTCTTCTTTTCAAAGACATCTTTGAATTCTTCATACTGCTTTGGAATAACCAAAGTCGGAGTTGCATCTTCTCGAGTCGGAGTTGCGAAGATGACAAGAGGTATATTTTGCTTGGCTTCCTTCATGAAAGCCCTTGCACCTATAAACAAGGATTTGTTTCTAGACATTGTTTTGGCAGATTCCACCTTCAAGGAGTTTGTTGGAAATGTCACTTTCCGCAACTTCCAATCTATCAATGGATTATATCTATCAAGCCAAGATAGTCCCAAAATGATAGGACATGAAGGGGTCTTGATAACATTAAACAAAATATTGCTATCATGGTTTTCAAGACGTACCTTCAATGGTTTAGTTTCATGGATAACATTGCCCGAAGACAATGGTCGTCCGTCTATGACTTCTACATGGACAGGCTTAAGTTTCTTTACAAGAGAAATATTGTGAAGCTTGGCAAACTCTTCATCTATAAAGCAAGCGGATGCACCCGAGTCTAATAAAGCATCGACTTGTAGTTCTTGAATACCCAGATGTAAAGGTACCATAAAACAATCTGAAGGTTGAGCTGAGAGAAAGGAACCTTGATTAATTTTGGATGTTGAGATGTCCAGCCGCACGGTCCCTATTGTGGCTGGGCGTCCTTGTTTTTCTGCATGCTTGTACTCCTGAGTCTTGTTGTTTGAGGCTTCTATTTCTTCCAACAATCTACAGCTTTATGGCCCGCTTCTCCGCAATATAAACACAAGTTTTGTTCAAACCGTCGCTTCCTTTCCTCAGCTGTGAGGGGTTTGAAACGTACCGCATCAATTTGCATGGGTTCAGGATCTGTGGAGTGATTCTCTGGACCTTTTGAAAATGTAGCAAATGCTCCATCATTTCTCCAGCCTGATCGTCTTTCTTGTCGTAATTCAAAGAGGCGGTTGTCACAAATAATTGCTTGAGATATAAGTTCTTCTAAAGTATCCGCCTTAGGCATAGTGATCAATAAGTTCTTGACATCATCTCTCAGTCCATATCGAAACCGTGTCATGAACGCCTTATCATTCCAATCAAGATCACATGTAAGCTGTTGAAATTCTGCAGTATAGATTGCAGCAGAACGTGATCCTTGTCGCAGATTTTGTATCTTTCTTTCAGCCACTCTTTCTCGATCGCTATCTCCAAACGCAGCAGTAAGTCTCTCTATGAAAGCCTCTAGGTCGTACAATATTGGAGAATCCTTCTCCAATGGTGGAGCAAACCAAGAGCGAGCATTTCCTGATAGAAGAGTACCTATGAAAGCAACCTGGGTAAATCCATTCGGATAACGAGAAGGGTATAGGCGTAGGTAAAGCCGTACTTGTTGCATAAAACCTCGGAAGTTGGCACTTGTTCCGTCATACTTATCTGGCATACTCGCTTTTGGTTCTTTCGTACTAATCCTTGAAGTATCCATAGGGGTCGTATGTGACACATGTCTTGCTTCTCTCAGTCGAATAATCTCTTGTTGTAAGCTATGAATTTCGCGTCTAGCTTCTTCGGTCACTAGATCAATTTGAGGTTCTTTACTTGGATTGCGAAGAAATACAATCTCCTTTCGTACACTATTCATAAGAGCTTGAAGATCTGCAAGAGTTGCCACTCTATTGTCTATTTGTGGAGATGCACTGTCTATGATCTGGTCTACTTCCATATTTAGAGAATAGATGGATTAAAATTTTGAGAGAAGAAGAAATTGCTAAGTCTCTTGGAAAAAATTGTAGCACTACCTATCACTAAAACCTACTCGGAGAAGAGAAAAGAAAAAAAAAACACTAAACAATTTCAGTTTTAGAGGAAGGTAATCCGCAACCTCTAAAAATGCCTCAATGCTTTCGAGAAGAGGGGTAATCTGCACTCTATCAAGAAGGCAAAGCTCTGAAATCGATGTTAACAGTCTTTTTTACTAGCTATGCTAAACAAAAAGAAGGAATTAATATCAGTCCAAGAGAGGGTAATCCGCAACCCTTAGAACGCTCAAGTATCTCCAAGGAAAGGGGTAGTCCACTCTCTGCCTCAAAGAACTAAGCTCTGATATTGTGATTGAAAAAATATCAGTTTAGAGGAAGGTAATCCGCAACCCCTAAAGCGCTAGAATACCTTCAAGAAGAGGGGTAATCTGCTCTCAAACAAGAAGGATTCAGCTCTGATATTAAGATAAAGGTAGTCTCGACAAACTGTCACGGACCAAAAATACAAACAAGAAATCTAAACAAGAAGTTCAAGAAGAAATGACAAGAACTAGATTATCAGATGAGTACAAAAGCAACGCCAAGAGAATTGAGCTAGAGCTTCAAGAGGTGTGTTGTCGAGACTGAAGAACTCTTCAGCCTCGACTCCTATATATACTACTGGCCTATGGTTCTAAGGAAGCGCATCAAGAAGCTTCCCAAGAACTATGAAGTTTCTCGAGCAACTACCCAAGAGCTAGGAAGCTTCTCAAGTAACTTCCTAGAATCTACTAGAATATTCTAAGAATCTTCTAGAGCCTTTTAAAGGAATCTTTAGAGAATGTTCAAAGAATCTTTAGAGAATCTTTGAAGAATATTCTAAGAGAATATTCAAGGAATCTTCTGGAAGTTTCTAGAGACTTCTTTCTAGAAGGTTCTAGAAACTTGTCTCTAGAAAGGTCTAAGGACTATGTGCCTAACAAAATTCATATGTAAAATAAATAATTTTTTATAAAAAATACTTATTTTGCTCGTAATTAGTTTTAAACTTAAAACTTTGAATTATAATTAGATGCTTGATATAATTGGTTAATAAATTTTTGATTTATAAGAATATTATTACTTTTATGAAATTCTAAGATTTGCTAATTTTTTTGCAATCTTAATATATATAAAAAAAAAAAAAAAAAAAAAAAAAAAAAAAACTCCAAAATTTATTTCTAATCATCTTGAGCATGTTTTTTTATCAAAATGTATATATATATATATATATATATATATATCTGTATATAAAAATTATAAACATTATAATTATAAAATATGTTATAAAATTATATATGATAAAGATTTATATATGATAAATATTTATCATATATCATGATTATGATAAAGATTTTGATACACATTTTGATAGAGATCATAGTATAAAAAGTTTTAAATATTAAAATTTCTATTCTTAGTTTTAAAGATTTTATCTTTTCAAGTTGAAATTATATTTTTAAAATTTTATTTTAATATTTGATTTAAAATTCATGAATATTTTAATTTTTTAACATTAAGAATATGAATCTATATATATATATATATATATATATATATATATATATATGTTATAAATTAATTATAAATTAGATTAAATTAATCATATATTAAATTTTTAAAAATACATAATGATATAAATTTTTAAATTAATGATATTTAGATTAAGATCAATGGCTATTGAAACATTAGAAAACACAAGAAGAATGACTATACATTCTTTTGAGATATTATAATTTTAATTTTTTATAATTTAGATAAAAGTTTAATAATAACCTTAAACAAGTAAGTATGCAAGGTGGCTTCTTAAAGAGCATGCAATCAAGTGCAATGCAAGCTTCTAAAACTTATCAATCTAATATTTGTAATTTTATAAAATTAATTTAAATAATTAAAAATGTATATGTCTTAACTATGTAATAGCTAATAACATATTTGTGAATAATGTAGAAGAATAAATATAGAAATATAGTAACTTTTACTATTAATTATTGTATAGGTTCAAATTATACTTTGGAATCATTAATACAAAATATTAATATCTATATTTTCTATATTAAGAAATCTCTTGAATCATGCTTAGTTAATTGAGTTAGATTCGTTCATTTATTTTTGTACAAATGTGCATTCTATTCAAAATCATGCTACATTTCCAATATAATATCATACATTTAAAATAATATACATTCCAAGTCTACAATTCCTAACAAATACTAGCTTAATGATATATATATATATATATATATATATATATTGGGAAATGTTAAATTGACCCAACCTTTTACTAAATTGATCTCCCTATAGTATCCATCATGAAGAAAACTACATTCATTTTTCTACTATTGGATCCAAAACCAATGAAAACCAACCACATTCATGATGATTGCCATATTCTTCATCATATGTTAGTCAATTTAGTAAAAATCTAAGTAAATTTAACATTTCCCTATATTTATATTTACTTGAATGATTTGAATATGATTTATGAAAGAATCATTTTCGGATGTGCATGGAGGATGGTAATGGGTCTATCGGCTGATACACGAGTGGTTTGCTTAGTGTTGTTTCACCGTGATCTCATCCTGTAACCGCTTGCTAGAATCTGTTGTGTCGCGGGGTGGAAATGATGCTTTGCAGGGCACATTTGATGGATTGGTTTGCACCACTTTTGTGTTCCAGAAATTTGTTTAGGGTTTCGGAGCATGCGCTGTTGGCCTCTTCCTGACTCAGATCAATCGGGATCAGTTGCACTTCTGCTGAAGGTAAACTTCTCGGAGGTGCAAGTGGTTCTGCTTTTTTAGCAAGGTTTTGGTTTAAACTTTGTGCCCTAATCGCGAGTCTCGTGTCCTCTTTTTTCAGTTCTGGTCTCATTGAGCTTGTTGCCGCTGATCGTATTGTGAGGAGCTCATCGATTTTGCCGAGTTTGTCTTCCTTAGACTGCAGCTGCCCTTATGTCAATTATCTCTTGGTACATTGACGGTTAATTGAGGAAGAGATTTGTCACGCATGAGGGGCATAATTCACGAAGTTGTATTGTTATGTGAGCCGGGTTACATTTTTGATACTGTCGATGTCCGTGTAATTTTGCAGTGAGTGTACCGTGAGCGATGGCGGAGCTATTCAATCCAGGCATTCTTCTGGATATTGTTGATGAGGAGTGGCTGATGGACAAGCTACCGAACGATGGTGCGTATCCTTATCTGGCAGTTACAATGGTATTTGTTTATTTATAAAAAGAAATAAAAAATGTTAAGCTGCAACTGAAGTATCCGTGTGTAGCCCGCCTGGTGGCGTAGACATCAACGCGATTCTCACTTTCTGCTACATTGTTCTCAGATGTCCCATTTCCTGCGGGGGTTACTCCTCCGGCTGATGAGATCGACGAAGCAAGTACGTATAATTTTCACCTGTTCGTCCTTGTAAACGGTTTCTCAGACGTTGTTTTGAAGTCCTCCACTGAACAATGTGGATGTCTTAGCCTGATTGGGCTCCGAGTTAGCTGATTTGGTAGCATTCCGGCAAATTGCAAGTACTTTGTTCTGTTGAGAGCAAGGTTTCAAATACGATCATTAGAAGCGCAATGACGTATTCATTCTCCCACCCCTTGATTGTGGATCAAAGTCCCTATTTTTCCTTTAACCAGCTCACTTCTCGCTTGAGGTTCTGCCTCGGGTTCCTTCATTGTATTATGCATTGCTCTGTAATCTGTAGGGGTTGATGTAATTTGGTAAGAACATTAACTTCTTTGTGGAATTGAGGGTAAACAACGGAATCATTTTGAGTTAAAAAACGCTTAGTTCTGGAATTCTCTTCAGAGGATGACTTAGGTTTGATGTTACGCGGGCGTTCTGTGGGACAGATCAGGAGCAGTTACTGGCTAACCAAGACAAATGGACGGACTTGGGATTGCGAACGATCCAGTAGCACTACCGTGCAGCTTCCATGATTGATGGGTTGCTTGTACGTTTTCTTCTCTTTTTCTTTTCTTATTTCTCGCACCCCCCTCTCGGCCATGTGACAGTATTCTACGGGTTAGATCTTTTATTGCCTAATATAGCGTCGGGAGAAGATGAAATCAAACACTGCAACCATATTTGCCTGCAATACGATTACAATCCGCCACCCTGCGCTTATCCAAGCGCTTAGTAATGATGGAACCTCCCTCTATTGGCGTGCTCTTGTACTTATATGTTTTGGGAGCAGGAATGGGTCCGTGATCTGATCCTTTCTCTTGAGCCTTCTTGCAATGTGATACATTATTTTGTTGCTCAAATGACTAGTTAACCATTCCGTGGCAGCCGCAGCCGCAGTTGCTTTTCATCACTTAACAAATAATAAAAAGTAAAAAAATTAAAAAATTGTTGTGAGTTGTAGAATTCCTTCTTAAGGCAGCTAGCGTCAATTGTAACACACCAAAAACCTGCCCTGCGATGCCTACCACCATTGCAACCACCTCAGTAAACGGACCTGACAGCCCCTTATCAATGTAGACACAGAGCCACTTTCATCGTTCGATAATGTGAACTTATTTCAGACAAGATGTCATGTGCACCTGGCTTCCATTACGCCGTGTGCTTCTCTCTTGTTCTTTAATGACTGCAAGCATGAACTGTTTAAATCTGAAGAAATAATTAAACCATGTGTAAGTTCTTTCTGTCCACAAACTGCTTGGAATGCAATGGTAGTAAGAATGCAAGTTGTCTCAGGAAAGGTCACCATAATCAATTTTGAGATTGGGTACTGAAGAGGATGAATAATTGAAACTATTCTTCATGTAAATGAAAAGTTTGGATAATTCTAAGTTTTTAATAAATATGACTGTTTGATTTAGTGACTCAGGGGAAGATAGTAAAATGGCGTTAACCATTTCAAAAAGATTGTGTTTTTAAATGGTAGACTGACAAGTAAAAGAGAAAAAAGCTTGAAGCCCTACCAAGGCATAATTCATATAACATCCAAAAATGATTGTAACAATGTAAAACAAAAAGAAAAGAAAAAAGAAAAGAAGAAGTAATGCTACAAATTTTATTGACATAAATCATTTATTGCACGATACCTTATAGAAAGACAAACTATCGATTAATTTATATATATATATATATAGGAAATTATTAAATAGACCCTATTTTTTACTAAAACAATCAATCTATGTTAATTGTCATGAAATTATATATATATATATATATATATATGTATATATATTTTCCTATTATTGGATTTGTAACCAATAAAAACCAACCACATTAATTATGATTATCATATTCTTCATCAAGGGTAAATCTATATAATAAAAGTATGGATCTATTTATCATTTTCTTGTATATATTATATAATCATATCTAGTAACCAAATTTAATGACATTAAATTCAAACATACATTTTTTTGTTTTTACATGACCAATATTGAGTATTTTACTTGGATTTCCTAAAACTTGATAGAATACCAAATTCACATGGCTGATAGAGATGTTGAAAAAATTGCATATTGTAAAAGATACAACTCTCATGAATTTTTACTAAGATTTTCTTAGTAAGAACTCATCATCACTTTTATGTTTATAACGTGAATTAAACAATAATAATAATAATAATAATAATCAAAAAAATCAAAAAAATCAAAATAATATCTAATAATTGTAAAATTTGTTGGAGTAAAATATTTGATGATATTTTTTAAAAAAATCTTTACAAAACTTATAGATGAAGATATAAAAAATAAAATTTAGATTATCAAAGAAATTAATAATAGACAATAACATTGCCATTAAGAGTATTGAATGTTCAAAAGAGGCTCATCTTCCATAAAATATACCACGTTGCAACAATTAGAAAACTCTTCAATCCTTACTTGCCTCTAACAAAGTCATTTAGCGAGAGGTTAAGCCTTGTAAAGGTTTAAAGATCCTTGAGTTAAATTAGGTATCCTTGCAAAACAAAATTCTTATTTATGATGATAAGGCATGAGGCATGTATCAAACTCCTTGACAAAAAGTGTCCTACAACAAAGAAAACAAATCTATAAATTATCAATTAAAAACAAGGATCATTTGTGTATAAAAGAATTATATGTGTTTATGCATGTACTAGCAGGAATCCATGTCCTTGGGCACAATTTCTTTCATTTTGGCAAATAAGAAGGCTTCTTTGTCTCATATCTAAGTTTTTTTTTTTTTTTTTTTTTTTTTTTTTATTTTATTATGTGTATATATATACATCGAGGGGAATGTTAAATAGACCCAAGTTTTTAATAAATCCACCCATCCATTCTAACCATCATGGAAATAAATAAATGAATAAATAAATCTAAATTCGTTTCTCTATTATTAGGTGTGCAACCAATAAAAACTAACCACATTCATCATAATTACTATATTCTTGGATGGGTCTATTTAATAAAAACATGTGTCTATTTAACATTCCCCTATATCTATCAATATATCAATATAAGATAGAAAAGGGGTAACGAGATGAGCAGCAGCAAGCCACAATGATGCTGATGAAAGAGGACCACTCTGACCAGCTGCATGATTGTGCACACGGGCTGTGGAAGCAGAGCAGATGAGAGCCTTGGCAGTGAGAGCCTCCAACTGCGACTGTACACATGAATCATAGATTCTTTTCGCGTTCACGAGCCTTGCGCGTCACAACAGCGGATCGTCATGTCGAATTATGCACACTGTGGCAACAGGATTGTCCAGCGCTTGAGCTTGATTCTGAAGTTGGGTTGTGAGGTGCCTTGGGGGTTGGGAGGTGGTTGAGAGGTGTTTGATCGTTGTTGGTGTGCTTGTGTGACTTGGGGTAGTGCGATTTAGGGAGTGAGAGAGTTTGGAGAAGAGCGAGGTTGGGTTGTTGTTGTTGTTGTTGTTTTGGAGCCATGGCGTCGGACGAGAGCGTGATCCAAGGGTCGAAGTTGAAGTCGGCTATGGTGAGGACGCATCTCATGTCTGACGCTGGGAAAGAGCTTCAGGACAAAGTTGGGTTTGTCTACCAGTTCAACATTGCTCCCGAAGTTCGTGCCTCTGGTTCTCGCCGCCTATTTTGACACCGATACTTAAAACGTGATCTCCTTTTATGCGTTTGAATCAGAGATATTTGATAGGTTGCAAACGATGTCTCTGCATCTAGGCTGCGGCCATGCAGGATAAAAGCATGTTCTGTGATTTGAGTGGCTTCTATATGCTGTTGCACGTCGGCGGTTTTGATGTTAATCTGACCGAGGAATCAATTCGTGTGTCGTATTTTACATAAGTTTCTTGTGCTGTTTCGCACAGCACGAAATGTATGTTCATCAGAAGCTGCCTTTTGTAGTTCTAGGACCTGATAAAGCGTGGACCATTTTAAAGCTAATCAATGATACAACACTTCACATCTTGACTGGAGTTCGCGATTGCTCTTAGGGTGAAGCAGAAATGTGTTAATGTTTTTATATCCGCTTGTTGCTATTCAATATAGTCAAAGCAGATGATGGAATCTTAAGTTCACAGTGTATCCATTGCGAAAGCAGAAAATGGGCTTTGAAGAGATGTTTGTCGTGGACCTCAAGAACTTAAAAGTTTAAAAGTGTGAGTATTCACTTGCTCTTGGAAGGACTGAGTTGGCAATTAGTGTATAGTTTAAGCCGTCAGATATCTGCTTGGCAAACATAAGAGATGGCAAAGATAGCATTCTTCATCCACAGTCTTGGAGCCTTTGCTTTAAAATGGAGATGAATTTGAGTAGAATTTATCCTCATTAGTGTGGTACCAAAGGAAAAAAAAAAAAAAAAAATCATTCTCATTTTTATCTTGGCTGATTTCTCTAACTACAAAGTCAACTAAGAGGGGTGTTCTGATTTCAACCAATCATAAGATTAGAAAGTTGAGTTTTTTTTTCTTCCTTCTTTTCTAAGCTTAATTTCGTTAAAAATAATTTTAAATTTTGCTAAAAATTTACAAATGAAATAAAACAAAATATGAATAAATAATTGAATATGAGAGAAACCCAAAGGCCAATATTTATCGTCATTTGAATAGAATTCATCCTCATTTATTACTAAACTTAATGTGTAATATTTAATCAAAAAATAAAAGCATGCTAATTTTGGTGAAAGATTCTAAAATTTGGAAAATCGTAGTTTTTTTATGATTTTTAAAATTTAAGCTGTCCTCACACCTCCATAATTGTGTGAAAATAAAATAAGTGTTAGTACTTAAAATAATAAAGTGTAACATATGCCACATGAGAATTTCATCCACTGAAACCTAACAATTGCTGCTGGTGGGCACTTGCAACATGGAATACTCATCCATTACTGGTTGGCGACATCATGCGTGGTCAAGCTTTCAGTCTGCCACGCACTAATGTCAGTATAAGACAAACAAAATCTCCTCAAGAGAGCCTGAAACAGTGGAAGGGCAGGGGACAAGTGGCAGGCTATTGCATGGCCAAGTCAGCATGCCACGCAGACTCCGCTCAATCTCGTCTCGTCCTCTCGGGCCTGATCGTTGAAGCCTTCTAAGGTTTGATCATGAGTTTTGGGGTAGTGGATGAAATTTCATGGACGAGTAATTTCCTGATAAATAGTTTAGCGTATTATAAAACGTGACAATGACCTAACCAAATTTTAACCCGGGCAAATCAACGCTTCCAGATTCAGATCACCAACTTGGATCAATTTAATATTAGCAGAAACTCTCGGTACATTGCCAGGAAGAATTTCTTAACATGCAGTATTGCTTAGGAAAACATCCCTAGTTCCTAGCTATCACTTATCTTATGAACGTTCCTTGAGACTGCACAAAACCTTACCTGTCAAAAGGAGTCGTCACAAGAAGTTTGGAATGGGAAAGAAAAAAATCGACTCACTGGTTTAATAGAAGTCAATGCTCATCAAAACACAGATTGAAACCGACAGGTGTACAGCAAAACGGGAGCTATGAAACATACATAGATGCAACCGCAAGGAAGCACCATACAGAAATTTGAGAGGCCATCTTAACCCTACACCAGCAAAAAGCAGCTTTCGTATCGCAACTCTACACATTTATGCATACTTCACTTAGCGCCAACATATGACACTAAAAGCAGCTGCTTTCTCCTTCGAAGACTTTGAAGGAGCTGCCTCCAAGCACATGATTCCAGAATTTATGTTCTCCGATGGCAACAGCAGCAGCCACTAGGCAGCAGCACCCGCTCGACCTTGTTCTTGCGGAGGTCCGTCTGTGCGAGAGCTTCTACCCTGACCTCGACCTCTACCCCTTCCTCTGCCACGACCTGCATAATGTCGAACATGTTAACTTATAAAAAGCATTACATATACAAGAACAAAATTTCATGATAAAACATTTGAATGACTTCTGTTATAAGATTCAATATCCCAACAATATATACTCAAATATAGACAAACGTATATTGCAGCATAACCACGTGACAAGGTTAACATGGACTATCCGTAAATAGCTGACACAATCATGTACAGAGACCTAGTCTACTTGGTCTAAATCAAAGAAACTTGGTTCATATGATTATACTACCTTCCACTACAAACAAACAAACAAAAAAAAAAAAAAAAAAAAAAAAAAAAAGCGAAACAAAAAAAAAATTGACAACCATATATGGCTTAAATACAATTCGAGTTATGCGAATGTACACATACCTGAGTATGACGTCTCTTGAGAAAAGTCATTTCCCTGATCTCGCGGAGGTCCATCAGCATTAGACTCGTCAAAGCCACCAGCGTCTTGCTCTCTGCCTCTACCGCGGTACCCACCACGGCCCCGACCCCGACCCCGGCCACGGCCACGTCCACGGACCAAACCACCATCAAGTCCTCCATCGTATTCAAAAGTTGTCATTTCACTACCTGTCAAGATTTCACGACTAAGAAGCTATTGCAATTGAGATCCCAATATCTTCACTATTGCTGCATTAAATACCAAATAAAAAATATAGACAAATTTATCCGAAATTTTTAAATCGACTAATATTTAATTGTGAAATGAATCATGCATTGTTCAGGTTCGCCTAAAAATTATCCCAATATAATATTGAACACTTCCGATACTATAGAACAACCACCAAATGACCTAGACCGATATGAAAGCAAACCAACCTCCTCTGCCCCTGCCACGCCCTCTGCCTCTGCCTCTGCCTCCGTCTCCCCGTGGTGGGCTGTCTGAAACACAGTAAGACTACCAATGAGCATGATAACATCTGTGAATGATCTCTCACATTATCAGCTAAAATAGGAATGCATACAACTTCACAGTGGTAAAAGAAAGTTAGATCGATCTTCTATCACCAATAATGAACATTTCAAACGTTCACAGAAAGCTCGAGCCTCCGTTGAGAGCTCGAAAAAGAGTAATATGATCCAGGGCACATCCAGAAATAACAAAAACAAAACAAAAATAAAAACAAAAATAAATAAATAATCAAATTTACAAGAAGAATGGATAACCATGTACACCAGGGAAAGAGTAATACCTCCATCATACTCAAATTCTGCCAGCGGCTTGACCTGGTCTGCAGGAAGAGGAGGCTGATACCTGCTCAAACGTTAAGGGCATCAGAGGTGAAAGTTAGAACTAATAATCAAAAAAATAGTTCAGTATCTGTTAGTGAGATTATCATTAAAATTACATTAAAACTTGAAACTTGAGCACCCAACTAAAATTGACAGCTGGACGGAAATAATTCCAAAGGTTACATATGAAACACAAAACTAGACACCGCTAGGCAAACTTGAATAAAAGAGAAATAGACCAAGAAGCCTTACCCAGTGGACGACGTCTCCAACTCTTTGGTAGATAGTGTAATCGTAATCATAGAGACATGTCGAGTAGTTTCCAATCTGCGAGAAGAAAATAAAGATGATGAATTATATTAAAAGTACATTCAAGTGAAGCAGTAAATTTATGTAACAAAATGTCTTCCTCTCACGCCGTACCCTGAAGAAATGCTCACATATACTAAAGACCGTTTTCTGTGATGCATTATCTGGACTAAACAAATGAAGGAACTGATGTTCAAAACTCCACAAAAGTAAAAAGGAAAGTAAACCATAAGAGATGCTTACGGCAGAAGTCCCTCTTCTAGTGGTTCCCAAAGATCCGTAATATCAGTGGATCCAATAGAAGTATTTTGATGAAGGCCGGCAATCCTCCTCTGAAAATATTGAGACCTTTTTAGAAGAAATTTAAAATTGGAGCTAGGTTTAATGATAACTACGATACGTGTTATACATCTCTAAAAAATTGACTTTGTCTACTTTCGTCAAAATAAGTGATGTTCATCCACTTTTGCAACATCCAATGTACAATCGAACATTCAGTACAGTGATTACTTTTATGATTTCAGCAATAGTAACTGTCTTATTAATAGCTCGACCCATAGCCTTCAGGACAATCTCTGATGCTCCCTTTTCCTGCACAATTCACATTCAAAATGTGAGAACAGTACAGCCACGAAATCATGCACAACCAGTAAGCCTTTATTTATCTACTGACAACTAGCTAGAAGTTAGCAAGTTTAACAATCACTACCAAAAACAATCAAAACACACGGAAGCACATAGATATAAAAATAAATAAATAAATAAATAAATAAATAAATAAATACGAGAGAAAAAAATAAAAATAAAAATAAAACCTTAAGATCACTTATCCATGAAACCACCAGTATCTGGGTTACGGATAAGGATCTAGGATCAAACTCTTGTTGCATGAGAAATACGGAGCAATTCTTTGAGTCTTGAAGTCAACAGCAACAAACCGTACGAGGAACTTACAACTCTTTCAATCACGCATTAATTACAGGATTTTGGTGTGTGATATCTACAAACCTGATTTCTATTAATAAATTACTTCTAGATAAAAATCAGTAAAACTCCAGGCTGATAGGAATGCAAGCACTGAGATGGTCAATGAGCACAGATCTAGCATGCAAGACACCAAAGGGCTGTAAATGCGAATATCTCTTGTAACACTACATAAACACGTCAAAACTTGAATGTTATAATACAGTATATATTAATAAGTGTTCAAGCCACATTGCCGTGAAGGTCTAATAGATTGCAGATTTATTGCAACATGTTTCGAAACATAAGACCTGATCAAGAATGGTACACTTGCATGATCGGATACTTATGAATCAAAGCGATCAAAATGTTCAAATAACTTCTCCAAAATGTTCCGCAGAAGAAAAGATTTTTTCCACTGAAAGTGAATTTTCTGATACATGAGGTCGAAATTAAGCTACGAAACGGTTGCAACTAGAGTCCCTGGTTCGAAAGCTGGCTGCATCAAACTTGTAGATCCCTTGTCCGTCGAAAACCCAAGGAAACAAAAAGATTAAATCCTAGAGCTACTACGTTTTCCGAAAGCGACCGAAGTGATTACCTGCAGAAGAGTAGTTGCATAGGTTATATAGTTCCGCATCTTCCCTTGCGTCGTAATACGGATTTCATTTTCATTGATTGGAATTTCAGGCCGTGGCTTCTCTACCCGTTGGTACCGATCCATTGTGTTCTTCACCTGAACCTTTCAGATAGCGTGAATTGATAGTTCTTACTGCCGAAGCAATAAAGAAAATCTCTAAGAAAGACCTGCCACAAGATCCAAAGAAAAACGGTTTTAAATTATTTTGTAAAACCCTCTCGCAAGAAAATCGACCTGGAGTAGGAACTCCTCCGAAAGATCAATATGAAAGACTATTGCAGTGTCAGACGCACACTGTACTTCGCGTGAAACCAGAGTCACAATGCCGCTTCCACATGCTGGCCTCCATATTTCAAAGACGAAACACATCATTGCCATTACAATGATATTACTGCCAGAAAATTTCCAGGGGCGAAAGCACAATGACAAGAATGTCACGTTTCGGACGACCTTCTGCCAGCGTGTATGGCAAGAAGAAGCCCAACGCCTTAAAAATATTACGAAATAACGTAGCTCACAAACCAACGCAGTCGAAGAAATGTGAGAGTTCACTGCTAGCTCTCCGACTCCCTCACACGTAACCGTACCACTTGGCATGCTCCGACACCGAAAACGTCACTTCGCCACAAAGCTCCCGAAACTTATAAACACAACATCGGATTAAACAAGCATTGAATACGCCAGGAAAAATAAATAAATAAATAAATAAAACCGCCGCAATACCCCGAGTCGGTACCACACATAAAATATAAATTAACAAACTCGCCTACCATCACTTCTGGCCCTGTCCCTCCAGGAACACCATAAATCCTCTACTGCGCACGCTCGACCACTCACCAACGCCGCAATTACGCTACGTTCAAAAGAAATAAATGAATAAATAAAAGTGCAACCCCCAGTGCAACCCGCAATCAAAATTGAAATGGGCACGGAAACCCTAGACGCGTGCGAGTACCGAGACGTGAGAAATGGCGGTGGCAGCAACGATCACGTAGGGTCAGCAACGGAGCAACCTTATGGAAGAAGGCAGATAGCGACAGCTGCAAGAAGGGGATTGAGGTTGGAGAGAAGGACTCAGAGGACGGGAATGCGAGGGTACTGAGAAGGCAGCGGCAGGAGGGGGGGGGAGGGAGGGATGGGATGGGATGAGAGTCGAGATGATTTGGCGCTGAGACGCTGGAATGCTGCGGGCGTGACACGCGAAAGACGGGCATGGATGCGAGGCGATGCAAGGCGATGGGAGAGGATTCAGCGGAGACGACGACAGCGTTGCCAATGTCCAGCTCCTCCAAGGAACACGACAACCGGCAACAACCCCCCTCGCCTCTCTTCCCACGAACGAATCCCAACCTCCGCTTACCCATCGCCCTCGTCGTCGTCGTCACCATCACCGTCGTTGTCATCCTGATCCCCGTCGTGCCCACCCCAGGTGCTCTGTCCATCCGACATCATCCTCAGGGGTCCTATCTCCACCGCTTTGCTCATCGCTTAAGGAATCCAGAGCCATTCAAGGATGGGGAAAACCAACCACGGCTCCATTTAAGAAAATTTAGGTTGAAAATAAGGTATTGAACTTTTATATTTTCTCTCTCTCAATTGTAAAAGATGAAGTGTTTTGATTTTATTTTAAGATTCAAGTCCCCATACCTAGAGGTTTGTTTGTAGTAGAAGCTCAATTCTTGTATATAAAATTATTAAAGAATTTTTAGATATATGTATAACTCCTATTTGATATTATGCATTTGATTAGTAAGTGGACGGTTGACAACAAGTTAACATTCATTGAAAACTTGTAGCCACCATAAGTTGGTGGTACTTCCATATAGCTACAAATGGTATAACAAGATGATTATTTCAAAGTCAAATGGACCTTGGTAATAAGCTAGTTGTTATTGTATTGGCACTATAAAGTCTTTGTCATAAACTATAAATTTATGCTACAAGAGTCCAAAGTGGAGCCTCACTTCATGTGGTTAATTCTCTTAAATATCTCTTTATTAGACATTAAGCTCATGTATATTCACAACATTAAACTTATATATTAATAATATATATATATTTTATATTTTTTCACATGATATTAAAGTTTGGTACTCTAGGTTGCTCTTTGCATGTTGAGTAAATTCTATGATGTTTGCAAGACATCATCTTTTGATCAACTTATAAAAGCTTTTTTGTGAATTAATTAGAAAGAACTTCATACCTTGAAGGCATCAAAATTCTTAGTAGCCTTTCAACAATGTGAGATTTGGGAGAAGAGATTTATAGCACTTAGAGTTTGAATTCCTACTGCTATACTATTAAAGTAGCAATAGAGACCTTAGAATCTTAGAGCCAATAAGCACATTCTATAGGTAGTGAGTGAAGTTGCACATTGAAAATGGTAAGAACACATATCAAAAATACATGAGAATATGTAGATCTATTGTAGGTAGTATTCTTGTGCTATGTGAAAACTAACCAAGGAATACATTAGACATCTAGTTGTGGAAGGTAAATTATATTTGCAACATACAAAGAACCTAAAAATCTTTGAAAATTATATATAAAACTTAATTGGATCCTAAAAAATCTTTAAAAATTCTATAAAAATTATTATATAATCTATAAAAAAACATCAAAAAAATTAAGAAGAATATTAAAAAAATTAAAGAAATCCTAAAGAAATTGTTAAAAAAATATAAAGAAATATTAAAGAATTCTAAAAATTTTATAAAAAAATCTTTAAATTTTCTATAAAAAATTTAAAGTAACTATAAATATTTTCTTAAATTCTAAAAAAATTCTAAATAATCTCTGATTAAATCCTAAAATATCCTAATTAAATCTTATAAAAATCCTAAATAAATCCTAATAAAATTCTGTATAAATTATTAAAAAATTAAATAAATTTAAACTAAGTCTTAATAGAATTCTAAAAAAATCTTAAAGTTATCTTACAAATCTTATTGAAACTCTATCCAAAACCTAATAAATTCTAATCAACCTTTGAATAGTCTTAAAACCTCAATAATTATTGATTAAACCATAGAACTTGCTTAAATTTTTGCACTCATTGCAATCCAATAGTTAATTAGAATCAATTTTAAAAAAAATATATCTAACTTTTTAATTGCAAGAAAAAAACTCCTTAATTGTTGGGGTGTTGGTTTTTTCCCTCTCCAATCTTAATATTGATCTTGTAGAAGTAATAAATTCTTATTAAATCTTTTGTTTGTTTTTAAAATCATTAAAAATTAAATTTATAACTTTTTTATAAATATTTGCTTTGATCCAACTTGTAAATTACTCAAAATTAAAGAAATCCCTATTGATCCTTGAAATCCAAATTTCAAAATCCTATTCTAGTTAAATTTTGATAATATTTAATTTATTTGCTAGATTAAGTTTTAATTTATAAAATAAAATTTTTAAAAGTAGTTATACAAGGATACAAATTTTTACTCGTCAATATACTAGAATTTTCACATAACTCTTAAACATATATACTTTCTTTTATTTTTCAAAAATCCAAACTACTTAAAATACTTTTTACTTTAAAAAGCTCTCAAAAATTCAATATTTATCCAAATCATTCAAAGTAAATGTATAATCAAACTTTAAAAAGTTTTTTTTTTTTTTTTTTTTTTTTTTTTTTTTTTCTAATCTTGTTCTTATATCAATAAAAATAAATTCTTTAATTTCCATAGGTGAAAAATTATCAAGGACAAAAACTTAATGAATGAAAATAAATAAGTGAGATATTTTTCAAAGAAAGATAACAAAAAAGAAATAAGTAAAAATATATTTTCAAAAAAAAATTGAAATGGCTATTTGTCACGGCCATAATCATGTAAGCTAATAATTACATATACAAATAGGTAGAAGTAAGTAAAAGTAGGTAAAAGTAAGTTAATTCTATAGTATTTAATATTAACTATCAATCATCTTCGAAGAGAACAAAGATCAGAGTATGTGGCGAATACAATTCGTCGCATCATAGATTTTCTCAACATATGATGACCGCTCCTTGTGGAACTCGTCTCTAGAAGAGGGGATAATGTCACGGCCATAATCATATAAGCTAATAATTACATATACAAATAGGTAGAAGTCAGTAAAAGTAGGTAAAAGTAAGTTAATTCTATACTATTTAATATGAAAGCTTCTTAGAAGCTTCCTAGACGCTGCTTTGACTTCATAGGTGTCTTTAATTGACTTTTTGGATTAGAAACGTAGTCAACAAGTTGGCCATGTGCCACACATGTTGTTAGCTTGAAGATCAAGCTAACTATGTGGCCCACATGTAGAAAAACTTGCCTTGTAAGTCAAGGCATGTGTCTTACAAAGTCAACACATATTGGAGGTCCTATAGAACGTCGCCACGTAGCCTCTAGTTAGATAGTATATATAGAGACAAGAGTGAAGGCTTCTTCACTCTTCTCAACTCCTTTTTTGTTTCTAGTCTAGTTTCAAGGGTCTCTAGTTTTCTTGTCTTTTGGCAATAGCCATTCCAATTTTTCTTTCAATATACATACTTCTTTATTTAGATTTTGTTGCCTTTCTTTGAGTGAAGGCTCACTTGTTTGAATTTCTTTTTTATCAAGTTCTTGTCCTTGACAGATTGATAAGAGTACACCTACAATATCAGAGCTTTGTCTAATCTTGATTAAGAGTAGATTATTCCTTTTTCTTGATAAGATATAAGCATATTAGAAGTTGCGGATTACCCTCTTCTAAACTGATATTGTCCTTATCATTTTCTTTGTCCTCAAGTCCTCTCTTCTATTTGTCCTAAGCGATATTAGACATCTTCTCTCTTCTAAGTGTTATCATGGCAGAACTTTTCGAAATAAAGAGTGCAATGGCACAAATGCAAGAGCAATTGAGGGAGTTAATGCTTGCGATGCATCAACTCAATTTACCACCACAAGGAGCAACATGATTGGTAGGAAGTGAAGATATAGAAATGGTTGGAGTTGCTTCAACATCTGCACCAAATCATGTCCTTTCTCCTATGGTGGAATGTCCTTCAAATGTTAGAAAACCAAGAATTGCCCTACCCGAGAAGTTTGATGGCACTAGATCCAAGTTTTGAGGATTTATCAATCAAGTGCAACTGGTGATTGAACTTCAACCCCAAAGCTATCCAACTCCAGGATCACAAGTTAGATTCATTGGTACGCTTCTTTCAGGTTGAGCACTATCATAGTTTTCATCTTTTCTTGAATGACGAGATCCAATATTGGATAATCTAGAAGCTTTTTTGGCGGAGTTTCGATCCATGTATGGAAAGCATGATGCAATTCGTATTGCAACCAATAAGATCCGTATTTTACGACAAGGTAATCGATCAGTAACGTTATATGCTTCACAATTTCGACAACTTGTAACTGATATCAAGTGGGATGATGCTGCACATATTAGCCAATTTCTCTACGGATTACAATATGAGGTAAAAAAATTAATGCTCAACTTATCTGATCCTCAAACATTGAGTCAAGCAATTGAATTTGTTGTGAAGTGTGACAATCACCTTTTTGAATTCTGATCTGAGAACCGTACAAGTGGACCTCAACGTTACTATAATTCAATGGCAACACCAACACCTCTTCAACACATACATTCGGAAGTAGAGGATATGCAAATTGATGCAGTACGTTTCAAACTTCTTATTGAGTAAGAAAAGACTCGTCGTCGTCAAGAAGGATTATGTTTATATTGTGGAGAACCAAAGCACACTGCTCAACATTGTCCAAAGAAATGACGCAATCACAAAATGATGAGTATGGCTGTGAAAGAAGACAATATGTTGGAAAACGAGTTTGTCCAGCTACAATAGGGACCGTACGGCTGGAACCTTGCACAACATCTAGTAAAGGTCATATTCTCTCCTCAGAGCCCTCTCCTTGTTTTACATTAAATGTTATTTTAGGACCTAAACATTATAAAGTCTCTGCCTTGTTAGATTCAGGAGCCTCAGCGTGTTTTTTAGGTGAAGAATTTACTAAAAGACATAGCATATCTTTAGTAAAGAAAACTAAACCTGTTCATGTAGAAGTCATAGATGGTCGTCCATTATCTTCTGGAGATATTACTCACAAAACCCTTCCTATAGAAATAATAATCAATGGTCATAATAGTTTTGTAGTATTCAATATTATTAGATCTCCTTCTAATCCAGTCATTTTAGGTTTATCGTGGTTAGAAAAATACAACCTTCAAATAGACTGGATTTCTCGAACTCTTACTTTCTCTAAAAGTATAACTAATAGTATAGTTAATCAAGTAGAGAGTCATAAGTCCAGTTCAATTAAACCCATATTTATTGGTGCAAAAGCTTTTTTGCATACTGCTATGAAAGAATCATCATACTTTATTTATGCTACACCCGTTTCTACTGGTGAAAAGACTTCAAGTGGCATTCAAAGCCAATATCAAGAATTTCAAGATGTATTTGAAAAAAAAAAATGTGGATACACTTCCGGAACATCGTCCCTATGATTGCTCAATTGATCTTCAAGAAGGAGCACAACCGCCATTCGGACCAATCTATAGTTTATCACAAAATGAGTTAGTTGAACTCAAGGAGTATATTGAAGAAAATCTAGCCAAGAATTTCAAATGCCATTCTAAATCTCCGGCAGGTGCTCCAATTCTATTTGTGAAGAAAAAAGATGGATCATTGCGGATGTGTGTTGATTATCGAGGACTCAACAAGATTACCATCATAAATAGGTATCCACTACCTTTAATATCTGGACTTCTTGATCAGCTGAATCAAGCTAAGATCTATACAAAAATAGATCTTCGGGGAACATACAATCTAGTACGCATCAAAGAAGGAGATGCAGCTTTTGAGCAACAAAGAACGGTTCTCTTGAAGTCGGAGCAATTTCATCTTCGAGCAATAAAATCAACATTGACTGTTGATTTAACTTTTCTTAAGCAAGTCCAGTTAAGTATGTCTTCAGACCCTCTTGTTCGTGATATCAAGAACAATTCTTCTAAATCTCATGATCTATCTAAATTTGAATTCAAGAACAACCTACTCTATTTCGAAGGACGCCTATATGTTCCAGAAGGAGAAGCACGTTTACGTGTTCTTCAAGTTCGTCACGACTTCCCAGCAGCAGGACATTTTGGATATAATAAGACTTTAGAGCTGATATCTAGGGATTTTTGGTGGCCTCATATGAGGAAAGCAGTTAAAGATTTTGTACAATCATGTGATGTTTGCTCAAGATCGAAAACTCCTCGTCATCGACCTTTTGGACTTCTTCAGCCATTATCCATTCCAGAACAACCATGGTCTTCTGTTTCTATGGACTTCATCACGGATCTTCCAATCTCAGGTTCTTATGACTCTGTATTCGTGATAGTAGATCGTTTTACCAAGATGGCATATTTTGTACCATGTACAAAATCTATCACAGGTGAAGAAACAGCTAAGCTCTTTCTTGACAATATCTATCGCTATCATGGATTACCCAAAGATATTATATCAGATAGGGGAACTCAATTTGTATCAAGATTTTGGCGGACTCTTTTCAAGATTCTTAAAGTGGATATAAAACTATCTTTGGCATTCCATCTTCAAACTGATGGACAAACAGAGCGTGTTAATCTAGTTTTGGAGCAATATTTAAGATGTACCATTAATTACCAACAAGATGATTGGACAACTCTTTTGCCATTGGCAGAGTTTGCTTACAATAACACGGTACATTCTTCTACAAAACAAACACCTTTCTTTGCTAATTATGGATATCATCCACGACTTGATACTTTTGATTTTTCAAAAGTTGATAATCCTTCTGCGAAAGATTTGGCAATTCATTTATCAGAGCTACATGCAACGATGAAGGCGTAGTTAAAAGAGGCTCAAGAACAACAAAAGGTCAATGCAGATGTCTATCGAAAGGAATAACCATCATTCATCTTAGGTGATAAGGTATGGCTACTTCGTCGTAATATCAAGACCACTCGTCCTTGTGACAAGTTGGACTATCAAAGGCTGGGACCATTTTCTATTTCTATACAAATCAATCCAGTTGCATATCGTTTACATCTACCGAAGTCAATGAAAATCCATCCAATATTCCAGGTGTCTCTTCTTGAACCATACAAGACAGTGGACATACCAAGAAGACGACAAGCTCCACCTCCTCCTATAGAAGTGGACAATAATGAAGAGTTTGAAGTAGAAGAAGTCCTAAATTCAAGGCGACACTGAAATAAATTAGAATATCTTGTCCATTGGCGCGGATATGGTATTAGTGAACGCACATGGGAGCCAATAAAGAATCTTGCAAATGCAGCAAAGGCGGTGGAGGCTTTTCATCGATGACATCCATCAAAATCAAGATGAAAACCTTCTTTATAAAAGAAACAACATCAATGCAAGATAACATTCTACTTTCAATTCTTGTTTGTAGCATCGTTGTAGTAGTGACGCTCAGGAGATGGAGAACCAACAATCAACGGATTCAACTCAAGAGCCTTCATTTGCTGACCTACCGGACGAGACATTACGATTGCCACAACTTTCAAGATGACGTAATCGAGATGATGTCACGGACCAAAAATACAAACAAGAAATCTAAATAAGAAGTTCAAGAAGAAATGACAAGAACTAGATTATCAGATGAGTACAAGAGTAACGCCAGGAGAATTGAGCTAGAGCTTCAAGAGATGCATTGTCGAGACTGAAGAACTCTTCAGCCTCGACTCCTATATATACTACTGGCCTATGGTTCTAAGGAAGCGCATCAAGAAGCTTCCCAAGAACTATGAAGCTTCTCGAGCAACTACCCAAGAGCTAGAAAGCTTCTCAAGTAACTTCCTAGAATCTACTAGAATATTCTAAGAATCTCCTAGATCCTTCTAAAGGAATCTTTAGGAAATCTTCAAAGAATCTTTAAGAAATCTTTCAAGAATATTCTAAGAGAATATTCAAGGAATCTTCTGGAAGTTTCTAGAGACTTCTTTCTAGAAGGTTCTAGAAACTTGTCTCTAGAAACTTGTCTCTAGAAAGGTCTAAGGACTATGTCCCTAACATCACCTCCTCCTTTAGCTTCGAGGTCTCCGAGAAGCAATGTTATCGTCAGTCAATACCAACGCAAGAAAATGAAGATCTGTTGCATAACCTCTACTATGAACTCCAATTGTTGTTCACGAGGCAAGTGATTCAATGGTCCTTGAAGCCAACGGTAGTGGCCCACGCCTTCAACTTCTGACCAAGCATGAACCTCCGTGTCTTCATTGTGAAATTGTCCTGCAAACACTCCTTCTGGCTGACCATTGTAGGCATGCTCGACCTCAAATACAATCACCAGCGATCTGTTGCTCAGAATCCTTCGACGTCGTCGTGGTGCAGACGGTTCTTCATCTCGCGATCATCTTCGTGAGCTAGTTGCTTGAGATGACATGACAAGTGTAGTATCTTGGCTATCCATATTCAAAGGCTAAAACAATAAGAACAAACTTGGGCTACTAACAAAGTTCTACGCTGTCTTGGAGAGAATGACTACATCAACTATGGATTTTGGTGGTGCTCTCTCATCTTTTCTGTTTTCTGGATGAGCAAGCTTCAGTAAGAAGCTATCATCGAACTGGCTGGGGTTTCTCAGGATATCGTCGATGAAACTCCTATACCTTTTGCGACGCATTCGCGAGATTTTTGGCCGGCTCCCATGTTCGTTCATTAATATCGTAACTGCTCCAATGCACAAAGTATTCTAATTTACCCCGTCTTTGCCATGAATCCAGGACCTTTTCTACCTCGTATTCTTCGTGGTTCTCTATTTCTATGCTAGGTGGTGGACATTGTACTCTTCCAGGAAAAGACGATTCTCGATAAGGCTCCAACAAAGAAACATGAAAGACAGGATGTACCTTCATAGTAGCTGGTAATTCCAGACGATACGCTACATGATTGATCTGCTTCTGGATAACAAATGGTCTCAATCTCCGATAGTCCAATTTGTCACATGGCCGCTTGGTCTTAATATTTCGTCGAAGCAGCCAAACTTTGTCTCCAACCGTGAATTTAGGTGCCTGATTCCGAAATTTGTCCGCGAACGCCTTGTAAGATTCTTGGGCAGTTTGCAATTGAAGCTTCAATGTAGTTTGAAGCTGCAAAAGCTCCTTCACCAATCCTTCAACTGCCGGATTGTTAATCGTTGACGAACTCCATAAGTCAAGCTTCGGATGGTATCCATAATTGGAAAAGAATGGCGTTTGTTGAGTTGACGCATGAAGGGTGTTGTTATATGCGAACTCGGCTAGTGGTAGATATGCGACCCAATCATCTTGTTGATAGTTGATGGTGCAACGTAAATATTACTCTAAAACTTGATTCACCCATTCTGTTTGGCCGTCCGTTTGAGGATGAAATGCCGAAGAAAGCTTGATATTCACCTTCAATATTTCAAAAAGAGATTTCCAAAACTTTGACACAAACTGGGTTCCTCGATTCGATACGATATCATCTGGTAGACCATGATATCGATACACACTATCAAGAAAGAGTCTTGCTGTGTCTTCGCTTGACGATGTCTTCTTGCAAGGGACAAAATGTGCCATCTTTGTAAGCCGGTCTACGACAACTAGAATGCTGTCAAATGAATTCGATGGTGGTAGATCCGTAATAAAGTCCATGGAAACCGAAGACCATGGTCGACGCGGAATAGGCAATGGCTGTAGAAGTCCATAAGGCCGATGTCGAGGGTTTTTGGATCTTGAACAAATGTCACAAGATACAACAAAATCTTTCACATCCTTCCACATTTGAGGCCACCAGAAATTACGGGAAATAAGTTCCAAGGTCTTATTGAATCCAAAATGTCCCGCAGCTGGAAAGTCATGACGAGATTGAAGAACTCGGAGTCGTGTTGGCCCTTTTGGGATATACAACCGCTCTTCGAAATATACTAGATCTCCTTCCATCTTGAATTTATCATCACTAGCATGTTGCTTGATATCAAGGGCTAGAGAATCTTCAATGGTTGCGGCCCGTACGTGGTCGAGGAAGTCAGGATCAATTGGTACAATAGCTGCGTTGAGCCGAAATTTCTCTGGCTTCAACAATGTCGTGCACTGTTGATCAAATGCTGCATCTCCAGCCTTTGGCGCGAGATATGATCTCCTTGATAATGCATCGGACAACCCTTGTTGCTTCCCAGGCCGATAAGTAATAACAAAGTTGAACCTGGATAGCGACATACTCCACCGAGCTTGACGTCGATTCAAAACCCGAGCCGACATAAAATACTCCAAATTCTTGTGATTTGTATATACGGTCACTGGATGTGTAGTTCCTTCAAGAAAGTGGCGTCACTCTTGGAAAGAATCTACTATAGCAAGGAGTTCCTTATCGTGGATCTCATAGTTGATCTCAGCAGCAGAGAATTTTCGAGAATAGAACGCAACTGGATGGAGCTTCTCATCTACGCCCATCTGTGAAAGTACAGCTCCCAAAGCAAAATACGAAGCATCTGTCTCCAAATAAAAGGCCTTTGTAAAGTCCGGATGTACCAAGATTGGAGTTGTAGTAAATACCATCTTCAAATCTTGAAATGCTTTTTCTGCGATAGGTCCCCATTCCAGCTTGTCCTTACACGTTAACCGAGTGAGGGGGGCAGCAACTTGAGAATAATTCTTGATGAAGATCCGATAGTAGTTAGCAAATCCAAGAAAACATTGTACGTCCTTAACCGTCTTCGGAACTTCCCAAGACATGATTGCTTCCACCTTCTTTGGATCCATCTTCAAGCCTTTCGTAGTCGCGATGAATCCCAAAAACTCCATCTCAGTTTGGTGAAATAAGCACTTCTCCAATTTGGCATAGAGTCCTCGCTCCCATAGTTTTTTGAGTACCAGACGAACGTGCTTCTCATGTTCTTCCTCGTTCTTAGAAAATATCAAAATATCATCTAGATAGATGACAACAAAATCGTCTAGATGCTC
Source organism: Physcomitrium patens (assembly GCF_059467195.1). Lineage (NCBI taxonomy): Eukaryota > Viridiplantae > Streptophyta > Bryopsida > Funariales > Funariaceae > Physcomitrium > Physcomitrium patens. The sequence continues at coordinate 10,825,864 of NC_143429.1, read as the reverse complement.
TCGAAAGATGTCATTCATCATGTGTTGAAAGACCGGTGGAGCATAAGTAAGACCAAATGGCATGACATTGTATTCAAAATGGCCATACCTTGTTCGGAAAGCTGTCTTCCATTCATCTCCTTCCTTGATTCGCACAAGGTTGTAAGCTCCCCTTAGGTCAATCTTTGTAAAGATCCTTGCACGCCCAAGTTGTTCTAGAAGACCAGAGATCAAAGGCAGTGGGTAGCGATTCTTTTTTGTCACCTTGTTGAGACCTCGATAGTCCACGCACATCCGTAGTGAGCCATCCTTCTTCTTCACAAATAAGATTGGTGCCCCAGCTGGCAACTTCGAATGACGGATGAAGTTCTTGGCTAGATTCTCGTCAATGTACTTCCGTAACTCAGTCAACTCCGTCTGCGACAAATTGTAGATTGGTCCAAAAGGTGGTTGTACTCTTTCTTGCAATTCAATGGCACAGTCATAGGGTCGATGCTCTGGCAGCATATCAGCATTCTTCTTTTCAAAGACATCTTTGAATTCTTCATACTGCTTTGGAATAACCAAAGTCGGAGTTGCATCTTCTCGAGTCGGAGTTGCATCTTCTCGAGTCGGAGTTGCGAAGATGACAAGAGGTGTATTTTGCTTGGCTTCCTTCATGAAAGCCCTTGCACCTATAAACAAGGATTTGTTTCTAGACATTGTCTTAGCAGATTCCACCTTCAATGGTTTAGTTTCATGGATAACATTGCTCGAAGACAATGGTCGTCCGTCTATGACTTCTATATGGACAGGCTTAAGTTTCTTTACAAGAGAAATATTGTGAAGCTTGGCAAACTCTTCATCTATAAAGCAAGCGGATGCACCCGAGTCTAATAAAGCATCAACTTGTAGTTCTTGAATACCCAGATGTAAAGGTACCATAAAACAATCTGAAGGTTGAGCTGAGAGAAAGGGACCTTGATTAATTTTGGATGTTGAGATGTCCAGCCGCACGGTCCCTATTGTGGCTGGGCGTCCTTGTTTTCCTGCATGCTTGTACTCCTGAGTCTTGTTGTTTGAGGCTTCTGTTTCTTCCGACAATCTACAGCTTTATGGCCCGCTTCTCCGCAATATAAACACAAGTTTTGTTCAAACCGTCACTTCCTTTCCTCAGCTGTGAGGGGTTTGAAACGTACCGCATCAATTTGCATGGGTTCAGGATCTGTGGAGTGATTCTCTGGACCTTTTGAAAATGTAGCAAATGCTCCATCATTTCTCCAGCCTGATCGTCTTTCTTGTCGTAATTCAAAGACGCGGTTGTCACAAATAATTGCCTGAGATATAAGTTCTTCTAAAGTATCCGCCTTAGGCATGGTGATCAATAAGTTCTTGACATCATGTCTCAGTCCATATCGAAATCGTGTCATGAATGCCTTATCATTCCAATCAAGATCACATGTAAGCTGTTGAAATTCTGCAGCATAGATTGCAGTAGAACGTGATCCTTGTCGCAGATTTTGTATCTTTCTTTCAGCCACTCTTTCTCCATCGCTATCTCCAAACGCAGCAGTAAGTCTCTCTATGAAAGCCTCTAGGTCGTACAATATTGGAGAATCCTTCTCCAATAGTGGAACAAACCAAGAGCGAGCATTTCTTGATAGAAGAGTACCTATGAAAGCAACCTGGGTAAATCCATTCGGATAACGAGAAGGGTATAGGCATAGGTAAAGCCGTACTTGTTGCACAAAACCTCGGAAGTTGGCTCTTGTTCCGTCAAACTTGTCTGGCATACTCGCTTTTGGTTCTTTCGTACTAATCCTTGAAGTATCTATAGAGGTCGTATGTGACACATGTCCTGCTTCTCTCAGTCGAATAATCTCTTGTTGTAGGCTATGAATTTCGCGTCTAGCTTCTTCGGTCACTAGATCAATTTGAGGTTCTTTACTTGGATTGCGAAGAAATACAATCTCCTTTCGTATACTATTCATAAGAGCTTGAAGATCTGCAAGAGTTGCCACTCTATTGTCCATTTGTGGAGATGCACTGTCTATGATCTGGTCTACTTCCATATTTAGAGAATAGATGGATTAAAATTTTGAGAGAAGAAGAAATTGCTAAGTCTCTTGGAAAAAATTGTAGCACTACCTATCACTAAAACCTACTCGGAGAAGAGAAAAGAAAAAAAAAATACTAAACAATTTCAGTTTTAGAGGAAGGTAATCCGCAACCTCTAAAAATGCCTCAATGCTTTCGAGAAGAGGGGTAATCCGCACTCTATCAAGAAGGCAAAGCTCTGAAATCGATGTTAACAGTCTTTTTTACTAGCTATGCTAAACAAAAAGAAGGAATTAATATCAGTCCAAGAGAGGGTAATCCGCAACCCTTAGAACGCTCAAGTATCTCCAAGAAAAGGGGTAGTCCACTCTCTGCCTCAAAGAACTAAGCTCTGATATTGTGATTGAGAAAATATCAGTTTAGAGGAAGGTAATCCGCAACCCCTAAAGCGCTAGAATACCTTCAAGAAGAGGGGTAATCTGCTCTCAAACAAGAAGGATTCAGCTCTGATATTAAGATAAAGGTAGTCTCGACAAACTGTCACGGACCAAAAATACAAACAAGAAATCTAAACAAGAAGTTCAAGAAGAAATGACAAGAACTAGATTATCAGATGAGTACAAAAGCAACGCCAAGAGAATTGAGCTAGAGCTTCAAGAGGTGTGTTGTCGAGACTGAAGAACTCTTCAGCCTCAACTCCTATATATACTACTGGCCTATGGTTCTAAGGAAGCGCATCAAGAAGCTTCCCAAGAACTATGAAGCTTCTCGAGCAACTACCCAAGAGCTAGGAAGCTTCTCAAGTAACTTCCTAGAATCTACTAGAATATTCTAAGAATCTTCTAGAGCCTTTTAAAGGAATCTTTAGAGAATGTTCAAAGAATCTTTAGGGAATCTTTGAAGAATATTCTAAGAGAATATTCAAGGAATCTTCTGGAAGTTTCTAGAAACTTCATTCTAGAAGGTTCTAGAAACTTGTCTCTAGAAAGATCTAAGGACTATGTCTCAACAGATGAAGATCTTCAAGAATGACATGTTCTTCCTTGAATAGATGGCGAGATACAACGCGTTTGGTATCACGATTTGGGAAGGGACTCCTGATGTTTGGTGATTTTGCTAGAGGTAGGAACAACTCCTGATGGTGTTCCAAATATTCTATTCGAAGGAAGTTACGAAGGCCTCAACGATGATCAAATAACTGGGTGGTATTTCCGCCTTGATATGGGACACTATCGATGGTTGAGAGGTCCTATCAATCATCTTCGAAGAGAACAAAGATCAGAGTATGTGGCGAATATAATTCGTCGCATCATAGATTTTCTCAACATATGATGACCGCTCCTCGTGGAACTCGTCTCTAGAAGAGGGGGTAATGTCACGGCCATAATCATTTAAGCTAATAATTACATATACCAATAGGTAGAAGTAAGTAAAAGTAGATAAAAGTAAGTTAATTCTATACTATTTAATATGAAAGCTTCCTAGAAGCTTTATAGATGGCGCTTTGACTTCATAGGTGTCTTTAATTGACTTTTTGGATTAGAAACGTAGTCAACAAGTTGGCCATGTGCCACACATGTTGTTAGCTTGAAGATCAAGCTAATTATGTGGCTTACACGTAGAAAAACTTGCCTTGTAAGTCAAGGCATGTGTCTTATACAGTCAACACATATTGGAGGTCCTATAGAACACCGCCATGTAGCCCCTAGTTAGATAGTATATATAGAGACAAGAGTGAAGGCTTCTTCACTCTTGTTAACTCCTTTCTTGCTTCTAGTTTAGTTTTAAGGGTCTCTAGTTTTCTTGTCTTTTGGCAATAGCCATTCTAATTTTTCTTTCAATATACATACTTCTTTATTTATATTTTTTTGCCTTTCTTCGAGTGAAGGCTCACTTGTTTGAATTTCTTTTTTATCAAGTTCTTGTCCTTGACACTATTACTAAAAGACAAAAGAACTAAAGACTCTTAAAACTAAACCAGCGGCAAGAAAGAAATTGACGAGGGTGAAGAAAGCATCACTCTTACACATGAGCTACATAACTACGTTGTGTAGGACCTCCAACATGTATCCAATTTCGAAGACGTGTGTTTAACTTGCAAAACAAGCTTCTTAAATATGTACTTCATGTCTATACTATGTCATAAGTCACCAACATATGCAATATGTGGCCAACTTGTTGGCTAATTTTTGAACCTATCAATTACCTATAGTTATGTATAAATATGAAGCTACATCTATAAAGCTGCTAAAAAGCTTTTTTATAAGATACTATCAAATTTATCTATTTTAATCTATTTCTATCTAATTATATTATTTAGATAATTATTTAAATAAATATAGATATTTATAACAATAATTTAATACCTTAGAATCTAATTTTGATCCTAGCTCATAATTGGCCTTCTTTAAGTATTAATTTTTATTTTTTTAAGGTAATTATTTTTTAGAAACTATTCTTGATTCCCTTCTAAAGATATTTATATTATTTTTTTAATCTATTTTTTTTTATCTTATTTGTAATTAAAAAATATAAATAAGAATTTTTTAATAAAAAAATGGCATTAATAGTTGGCAAGATGAGGCATCAATAGACATAACCTAGTATCAAAAATAATAGAATATTGATCATAAGAAAAATCTTTGGAAAGTTTTCTAAGAAAATCCTTGAAATTCAACACATTTGGAAAATTTTGATATTTGCATCAAAAAACCAAATCAAGTCCATGGACTTTAAAGAAGTTTAGAAGTAAAATTTATTGATCTTCATATGTCATAAGTTTGTTAGAATTACTATAATCCTTTGATTCTGAGAATTTGGACTTGAATTTTTTTGAAATTACTAGTAATGCAATATTTTATAAATACATAAAGTAATTATTTTTAAATTTAATTTTTAAAAAAATTATAGTATTTTTATAAATATTCAAAAAAATTATAATTATATTTTAAATCTTACTTAGATCTATTTTTGTCAAGTACATAAATCACAAACATCCAAAAAAATAATATTTTTTTGTATCATTAAAAAAATAGATATTTATTTAATTATCAAAAATAGTAAAATATTAAAATCAAAATAGCTATTGTCAAAGATAAGAAGACAAGAGTCTCTTAAAACAAGACTAAGAATAAAAAGAGGCTTTAAGAAGAGAAAAAAATTTCACTCTTGACTCTATATATATTATCTAATTGGAAGCTATGTAAAAATATTCTATAGGACCTACAATAAGTGTTAAATTTGCAAGATACATAACTAACTTATAAGATAAATTTTATATGTAAGCTACATGAAAAATTTCTATCATTAGTGGCTAATATGTGCAATATGTAGACAACTTGTTGGCCAAGTTTTCAACCTATCAATTATATATAGATATATTTAAAATCAAAGTTGTGTTTATAAAATTTAGGATTTAAAAACTACTATAAGGATTACATTAATATTAGATTAAAGCTTGATTAGGATTTCTTTATTATTTCTTTAGATTTTCAATTTTTAATATATTTTTAGGATTTTTTGTTACTTTTTAAATATTTATAATTTTAGTATTTTAAAGATATTATTATTTTTTTTTTAGGATTTTTTTTAAAAAAATTTAGAATTTTATTTATAATTTATTTATGATTCTTAAATTATTTTAATATTTATTAAGAATTAATTAAGATTTGATTATGATTGCTAAGATTTAATTGAAATTTATATAAGATTTTACTCGAGTTATTAGAGCCATTATTGTTGCAATTTCTAATTTATCTTCTAGAATCTAGTATTCAATACATTCTTAAGCAAGACAACACGTTATATAATATAGTTCTTAATGGTCTTTATCTCTATTATGTTGTCTTAAGAGTTGTAATAAACTCAATGATTTATTCAATAACTTAGTAAATGATGGTTCTTCGATTGAATTTTCTAGTCATTAATATTTCATCTTCTTAATGCCACAAATACAAAGAAACCTCAAAAAACAATAGAAGATAAAATGTGATCTTTATTGAACATACTTTGCTTTATATTTAAGATTCTATTAAAATTATTAAGACCTTATTGTTGTAATTTCTAATTTATCTTTCACAATCAAATATCTTGTGCATTTTTAAGCAAGACTTCATGTAATATAACATAAGTCATGAATCAAACATGAAATTTTGAAGTTGAGGTTTTAGAAATTTTATTTTATTTTATTTTATTTTTTATTTAATAGAAAAAATAAGAATATTGAAGTTGAAGCTTTAAAGAAAGCATTAAATAGAGCTTCAAGGAGAATATTGAATGGACCTTCAAGTGAAGATTCTAATGGGATTTTAGTTAAAGGATAAGATATGTACATAGATCTAACTATTGCAAGTATGTTTTAAGGTTTTACATTATCTATGCAATAACATCAAAAGAATGATTGCAAGAAAGCTTTGGCAACCAAAGCATTATAAGCAATGATTGACAAAGTTAACCAATTTGATAGAAGAGACATTTCAAAGTATTTAAGATATTATGTATAGAAATTAGGATTGAATTAGGTTTCTAAAAAAAGATGATTGAGCTATTTAGACTTACCACAATGCTGGAGATAAGAGAATGTATTAGATTAATTATAGAATATTTTAGGAGTTTACAAGAGATATTTTTACATTCATTGAAAGATAAATATTTCTTAAACTTTAATGATTATATTACTAAGAATTTATTTTTAAAATAGATTAAGCAATCTTACAAGAATTTATAAGTAATAAAATTATTAAAGAAGTTTGAAAGACAAAATTATTGATAATTAAGGTGGAAAAGTTAGCATTGGAGCCAAACAAGGTTGAATTATTCTTTTAAGTTTCTAATAGATAATTAGAAGAAAAATTAGAGGTTCTTTTTGAAGACAAAGAAGAAGTTGGAGTATTCACAATGAAATGGAGGAATATTGAAGATGTAGTAGGATTGCTTGCAAAATGAAGAAAAATAAAAATAATAAAAAAATTAATACTTTTTAGAGTGATACAAGCATCTAAAATTCAAGTACATATTATACAACCAATAATACTTACTATCCAACTTCTAGTATCTACATTTAAAAAATATATATATGAGAATAAAAGAGATTATATGTAGAATATAAGATCTAAAAATAAAACTTGAAAGGCTTAAAAAAAAGACTTTTAAAAATAATGTAAAGACTACTTCTAAACAAGAGTATATGCAAAGATGTATTTAGTGTGATGATATTTTTCATTCTCAAAAGGATTGTAATAAATTTTATGATAATTTTTTTACCAAAAAAGCCTCTAAATTATCTAATATTAAATAAAATTATTTAAAAATAGAAAATCTATGATAAAATAGAATCTAAAAATAATACAATAATAAACTAGACTTATGAACTTATAATTGAATAAGTTTAAGGTTGAATTTTAATTATAAGCTATACTTGTATCACAAATCATCAAAACATTGATCTTGTATCATCAAACTTATTAAGCCAAGCAATTTTTGGTGCTCTAATACTTAATCGATGTTCTACTATAAAAGAAATAAAATAAGAGACTTAAAAATAATACAAGTTTTAAAAATAATATTATTTTAAAAGTGGATAATTTACAACTTTTAATATACTTAAGTCTTATCAAGAAAAATGAGCAATCCAATTTTAATTAAAATAAGATAAAGTTTTGATATTTGAGGTATACTCTTATTAATTTGTTAATAATAAGAATTCAAAGAATATAAATAAATAAGTGAGATATTTTTTGAAGAAAGATGATAAAAGTGATACATTTTTTAAAGAAGAAATTAGAATGAATATTGCTAAAGATTACAAAATAAGAAACTCTTGAAACTAGATAAGAAGTAAGAATAAAATTAACAAGAGCAAATCAGGCTTCATTCTTACTTTTATATATACTATCTAACTTGGAGCTATATGATGACGTTCTATAAGACCTCTAACATACAAGATTCATGTCTTACTTACAAAATAAGTTTCTTACATGTGTACCATATAGCCAACTTGTATTACAAGTCACTAATATGTGTAAGATGTGACCATCTTATTGGTCAAGTTTTCTATCTACTAATCACTTGTAAAGAAGTAAAAATTCAAATGCGCATCTATAAGACTTCTAAGAAGCTTATAAATTTTTTTATAAGGTATTATAAAATCTATTTAATTCTATTTATATTTTTCAAAATCCTTTAATCTAGGTAAAGATATATATCCATATCAAGTTAACTATTTTATAGAGTCCTCTTGTTAGCTATAAACTAAAATAAACCTCTACTAGTTGGAAGCCTATTCTAATTCATAATAATTTTAGTTGTCTAAAATTTCTAACAAATTCCTATTAGCATTTGATTTATGTCCAAAAATTCTATCAACTCTCTAATTATGAGATGAAATAGACCACTGTAGTAGGTGATTTATTCTAATTCATAACTACTACTTAACTTGTAAAGTGATTTAATAAAAATTCTTCCTACTTCTTATTAAGAGAGATTAACTTCTCTAACTATTTAAATTTATACTCCAACAAATAACAACAACAATACAAGCTAATTAAACAACTCAAAAGACCATACAGTTCAAAGAATTTTTTTATATGATTTTTTTTTCTAGTATTAATTATCATTCAAAGTTAGATTTTTCATCCAAGGCAAATTCTCATCCACAAATGACTTTTCATTTATAAATGAGAATTAATCCATTTTAAATAACATTAATCTACAAAATTTCATCCATCCAACTCCTAATTCATCCATACATGACTTAATTGAATCCAAGTGATTTTAAAATCATACACATAAATTTTTATTTACTCCAATTTTAAACACATAGCATTGTATTCTTTCCTACATACAATGTCGATCTTGCTCCTTTGGAATTCCAATACTCTTACACCACCCTTGCAATGACTCTTGTGAAGTGTTCTACTTGGACTTGCCTCGTCCAAGAGCTAAAGGGGGATCTTCCGTTAGTTTGGTCACACAATCCACTGATGCAGAATCTCTCCCGATGGTGGACTACTGAGTGATGAGATATTCGACTCCATTAATAGCAGCACGTCAACAAAATCAGAGATCAATCGCACATGAGTACGATGGATCAGTTGGAATGTTGATGAGGCCCTCCGCCCCGCTTCTCCTTGACGTCCCTGCCGCCAATGCCGAGCTTGACGATGCTGATGCTATCACCGTCGAAGGTCTTTCCTTATCGAGATTTTAGCAAGTTGCAGGTTGTCGGGGCGCATATGAATGTTCACTTCAAAGACCCACAAAGAAGGAGCATTAAGAATTAATTAGTGGAAGCAACAAGTGCCCAACACTTGCTGCTGTGATCCAATAACTCTTGATTCGATGATTGTTGTCTGCAGACAATGTTGATTACAAAGAATACAGAGCTATGCAACTGTCAGAGAACGGAGAGATTCACTGTTACGGTCACTTTTGTCGCTGGAACTAAATCCCACAAGTTTGGAATTTTTTTCCTAAATAATACTTTAATTTGCTAATCCGCCTGTTTATAGTTCTAATCTCTAGTTCAAGGCGACTTTTCACAAGCACATGCCCTCCCTCATCCAGCGTGAATCTTAACCGATGTAATGCAACGTCCATAAAACAATGAATCCACTTAAATCAAACTAGCATGTAACAAAAACCACAAATTGAATCTAATCCCACGCAAGCCAAGACATAAACTCTTGCCAAAGATCAACTTCTGTAGCAATCCACTACCTGCTCTACCTTAAAACTAAATTAAAATCCTCAAAATCTTGACGTTGACAGAGCCTGAAATTCAGACGAAAGCCAAGAGTTGCGCAATGTGAAATTTGTTGAGCTGAAGGAGAGTTCCAAAGTTTCACACAAACCGCACCAATAGCAGATCTACCCACATTCACGTCTCGCTCCTGATACAGATTTGGTGACAAACAAGCAGCAACAATAATAACCGCAGTCACTCGAGAAACAAAACATAACTCGGGGATCCGTCCACGATGTTGTAAAATTGTTGACTGATCAAAACCCGAGCAACAAAGATATATGTACACGATGCGGAGCAGCAATCGAGAGCGCCGACTTTCCCAAACTACAATGCCATCACCACAAGAAGAGTACCTCGACGCTCAACGAAAGGCAACACTAAGACTCCTCTTTTGCCACACCAGCGGTACAACAATTGAATCCGGCACTGTAGTATATTAACGACTAGCAGATCTGTCGACAGTCACAATCTCCCAAATTTGAACAAAAAGGAGTTGACAATGGAGCTGCAACTCGATTGCAAGCCACCAAAGAGGATTACAAATAATAATCCGAGAGCCCTCAACGCCCCATAGCCGGAAGATGTGCAGCTTCAGTACCAAGCAATAACACCACGACCAAGTTGCTGCATTGCAGTACCTGAAGCCTTAAAGAAATAATATAAAAATAAAGCCTTAAAGAATTAATAATAATCTTTTTAAATTACTATAAATAGAAAAATTTAAAGAAATAATAAAAAATTCAAAAGAAATATTAAAAATAAAAAGCTTAAATAAATCTTAAATAAATTCTAATTAAAATTCTAATTGAAATCCTAATTGAAATCTTAATGAAACATAACCAATTCTTAGGTCAAATCCTAATAAAATTCTAAATCCTAAATAAATCCTAAACCAAACTTTAATGAAATTATAAACCCTAAATCCTAACCTTAATCAAACTTTAAAAAAATCCTAAGTAAATTTTAATCAATTACTATAGCTATTTGAAATCTCAATATATATATGAATTGAACTATTGAACTTAACTAAAATTTCATCCAAACTTCAATTGACAAGTAATTATCAACCAAGCAAAATTTGAAAAGAATTGGACTTACCAATTGGAAGAAAATCTTCCAAAACCTCCAAGTTGTTGGTTGTCCTTTGTCTCCAACTTGAATGTTGATCTTTCAACAAAGATTTCTCTTTGTTGAACTATTCAATTGCTCCAAAAGTTAAAATTTATAAAGATATTCAAGTCTATATTACTGTCACAATTTTTTGTATCAATCAAATTAGCAAATATTATCAAATTGTAAAATCTCTCACTAATCCTAAATTTCAATTATTTGAGACCATAATCTATAAAACTTTCATAATTTTTAATCTAATTACTTGATTGATTTCAAATTTTTTAAACATATTTGTAATAAATACAATGACAAATTGTCAAATTTTTATTTATAAATATGCTAAAAAACTCACAAAATCTTCAAAGTTAATAATATATATATATATATATATATATATATATATATATATATTAGATTTTTAGAAATAAAAATAATTAATTTGGATTGAGGTATTTATGCCTCTAAAAAATATATAAAAGTCCTTTCTACAAAAGACAATGTTAAGACTAAAATTTTTACTACCTTCCTATACTTATATACTTATATTATATATTATATTGTATCTTAGGCTATATAACTAAAAACATAATAAAAAAACCTAATTTTTTTACTAAATCAATCTACCATGGATGAAGAATTGTTGCACCTTAGTTCCTATTTCTCCCATTCCTATATTCTTTGTCTTAGTCCACATTCTCCATCCCTCTTCCATGTTTCAATCTTCTTTGTCTTGCTTTTTTGAGAACTGATTGCTGTCTATATACCTTAGCCAAAGTCCTCTCCTACTTGCTAGAACACAAACTGAGTAGCATCATACCTTTAATAGATTCTTATATAAGCTATATAATTTTTGTAATTCCAAGAGATGGTTCTCTCAAGTAAGAGAATCATATACAAGATTGACGTTGGAATTAATTTTTGAAAGAATAGACCAGAGAATTGTCTTACAGGAAGTTTTAACATTCAAATCAAATACAAATAAAATAATAAATAAAATATGTAAAATCTTAGTAAATTATTAATATGCTAGCAATAAAAGTTACAAAATTCTATAAAGTATTGTAAAACAACCACAAATTATAATTTCAAATATGATCATGGATTTAATTTCTTAGCCTCATAGTAATAGAAACAAGATTTTTTCTATTAAAGGTTGAGATTGTCTTAGAATGTTGATAGGTGGGATTGCATAAAATCAAGGATGTGATATTTTTTGATTCAAAAAAAGTAAAAGTAGAATCTAGATTTACTTGAAGATTTCTATTGTCTTATATACAAGAATAAAAAAATATCAAATGTGATATATAATTACAGATATATAAATACATTCTCAAATATATGCTTTAGCAATTATCTTTGAACTACATTGATACTTTGCTTGACTTACAAATATGTACATATATTTCATTGTAAGTACAACCACCATCTACAAGGCCATGATTGGATGTTGTTATCTATGTGAGTTCCAAGCAAAGCTTGAAAGTTGCCTAGAAGTCCATAAATTAAATCCTATCATCAACATCTTTGAATTCTATGCTTGAAGATTTGTAGTTCATACTTTTGACTCTTTTTTCTATATTAGGTTGATAGGAGAGGAATTTACGGCATTACATCTATTTTAAAAATAAATTTCTTTATTTCTTTAAAAATAATATTTAAGAGACTTCTCTAGTGGCAATATTCTACCTTTTAAGCCTCCTTTGACAATGTCATGATGTACTTAATTTAAGTGTATCAAAGCTATTTAGAGGATAATTAATTTTAATAATAGGAAGAAGAGAAAGAATATAATATTAATAAATTTATAATTTAAAAAAACTTAGAATGTGAATTTGATGTCTTGAATGGATAATTTGAGCTTGAAGGTATTATCTTTTAGGACAAATACTCAACTCTATAATGGTTTAAGAGGGATATTAGAAGAGAATTAGAAATAGGGATTTTTGCATCAATTTTGTTTTTAATTTTGGAAAAAATATGAGAGGGTTGAGGTCAAAAGGAGGAAAAAAGAAGGTCACTGGAACTTTTGAAGAGAGGATAAGATTCAAGTGTAGTTTGGGGTTTTGAAGGCCACTAATAGGATTTCAAATTTTTTATTTTGAAATTTTAATAAAAGCTAGATTATATTATTAGCTTTCCAATAAGCTATAGCTCGTAATAAATAGAGCTATGAAGAGGGAGAACTATATAAATTTAAAAAGAGGGGTCATTGGAATTTTTTAGGTGGCAAGATTCAAGACTGATTAGGAATTTCTATGCTATTTTTTTATATTTTTTTTTTCTTATTTTGAAATTTTGAAGAAAGCTAGATCATATTGTTAGCTTTTCAATAAGCTATAGCATGTAAGAAATGGAGCTATAAAGAGAGAGAATCATATGAATTTGTGAAAGGGAGGTTGCTAGAGTTTTCGAGAGGTGAGATTCAAGACTGATTAGGAATTTCTATGTCATTTCTTGTATTTTTTTTTTCTTATTTTGAATTTTTTAAGAAAGATGAATCTTATTTTTAGCTTTCCAACAAGATATAGAATATAAGAAATGAAGCTATGAGAAGGGAGATCCAAGCAGATTTATAAGAAAGAGATTGCTAAAGTTTTGTAGGTGGTAAATTTAAGACTGGTTTAGATCTTTCTATGCTATTTATTAGATTTATTTTATTTTATTTTATTTTAATTTGAGAATTTAGAAGAATCTAGAGCTCATTTTTAGCTTTTCAATAAGTATTAATATACAAGAAGAGAAGTTATGATGAAGGAGATCCAAGCTGATTTATAGATAGGGATTTTGAAGCAACAATTGCAATAAGCAGCCAATTTTTTTTTCCCTTGGTTTGGCTCTTATTTTTTCAAGATTATTTATGAACTTTAATAATTTAAAGTTTGTAGCTTGAGTTAAGCTCAAGAAGCTAAACTTTTCTTAGATTAGATTAATAATAAGTGAATTATAAGTATTATAATAAGATAAGATGTAGATTTAAGATTTGAGTTAGGAATTAGATATATCTTAGCAAAAGAAAGAAATTAGTCTAAATTTTTTATATTTGAATTCATTTGGAAATATTATATTTTTTACAACCTACTTACAATTAAGAATCCTATATTCTCTCAACGAGGCTTGTCCTCTTCACAACAGAATAAGAGTTGACATGCACTTTAGACTCTTTTGGATTTTTGACAAAATTGCATTGTCTTATGGAACTATAATCATGTAAATTCTAATAAGCATGTTCATTAGTAAAGCAAAAAAACTTTTGGATAAGATTGTAACTTGAGTCATGAAGTTGAATGAAATCCCTTTGTATACAAGAACTTAAATTAAGTAAACAATCGCAAATTATTGAACTTCGCTTCTTCAAAAATAGCTTCATGTTGCAAAAAATTTAAAGATGTATAATTGTTTCTATGAGATTCATGTATGGAAAGTTTATTGGCTGTGAAAGTAATGAATAAGACTTCTATACTAGTACTTTTTGAACACTTTTATTAGTAACAATGAAAAGAATATCATTGAAGAATCAACCAAGTGGAGCACCATTCAAGTTTTTGCTCTTAAGAGACTGAAGAATGCATGAAGTAGAAGATCTCATACCAAGGTTTATTGATCTTTGCACTAGTAATGGTGACCAAAAAAGGTCTAATTTCAATCCTTTGTTGGGTAGAGAAAAGAATTCATTATTGTGAGAAATTACTAAAGATTTATTGAGGCTTGGCTATAAGAAGGCTCTAGATACTTTATAGCTCTTGCTATTATTGTTGTACATGTATAAAAACCTCTTTAATAAGTTGTTGTGATCATGTGCTTTATAATGCAAAGATTACATGGCAGAAAAAATACTATAGTGAAAAATAGTGATAGCCACTATTAAAGCTTTATGCTATGATTTCTTGCATCAACTGAGATATAAACCCATTATATAGCTAAAAGACTTTCTAACTTTTGAAGGATGCCACAATCTTGTCAATTGACAATTGAAAGTAACTTGATGATTTTATATGCAAGAAATAGAACTATAATTATAAAAATGTCAAAATTGAATATAATTGATACAACTCTATAGTGCTTTAATGAAATAAAAGCCTCTTTTTTTGTTAAATCTACAAATCTTAAAATATTTATAAGCTTCAACTTGTATAATTTATTAAATAATTATAAATTCAATAATCAAATCAAATTCCATCACATTACGTACTTTGTTTGATAGACCATAAGAACTCTTTTATATTTGAATAAATTCTTAATCTATTTCTATTATAGAAGTTTCAAAAATTATAAAGCTTATGTAAGACTCCATTAAAGGCATGATGCTACTGACTTCATTTTTTGGCTAGTAGGAAAAGATCCCAATTAAAGGTACATAGGCAATAACTAATTCTTAGACAAATAGGATAAGAGAAGAAAGATTGGAATATAGGAAGGAGGTTTGAGAATATGGACTACCATTGAGAAAAAATATAGATAAAAGTATAAAAATTCTTCATTTATAGTAGATTAATTTAGTAAAAAATTAAGTGGCTTTATTATTTTTGTATAACTATTTGTCAAAGACAAGAACTCAATGTAAAAGCAATTCAGACAAGTGAGCCTTCACTCAAAGAAAGGTAACAAAATATAAATAAATAAGTATGTATATTGAAAGAGAAACTAGAATGGCTATTGCCAAAAGACAAGAAAACTAGAGACCCTTGAAACTAGACTGGAAGCAAGAAAGGAATTGACAAGAGTGAAGAAGGCTTCACTCTTGTCTCTATATATACTATCTAACTAGGAGCTATGTGGCGACGTTCTATAGGACCTGCAATAAGTGTTGACTTTGTAGGACACATGCTTTGACTTACAAGGCAAGTTTTTCTACGTAAGGGCCACATTTTTAGCTTGGTCTTCAAGCTAACAACATGTGTGGTACATGGCCAACTTATTGACCATGTTTCTAATCCAAAAATTCAATTAAAGATACCTATAAAGTCAAAGCAGTATCTATGAAGCTTCTAAGAAGCTTCCATATCAAATACTATAGAATTAACTTACTTTTATCTACTTTTAGTTATTTCTACCTATTTATATATGTAATTATTGGCTTACATGAGTATATCCATGACATTATCCCTCCTTCTAGCGACAAATTCTATGAGGAGCGGTCAACATATGTTGAAAAAATCTATGATGCAACAAATTGTATTCGCCACATACTTTGATCTTTGTTCTCTTCGAAGATAATTGATAGGGCCTCTCAACCATCAGTAGTGTCTCATATCAGGACGGGAAGACCACCTAGTTATTTGATCATTGTTGAGGCCTTCATAACTTTCTTCGGATAGAATATTTGAAACACCATCAAGAGTTGTTCCTACCTCTAGTAAAATCACCAAACATTGGGAGTCCCTTCTTAAGTCGTGATACCAAACGCGTTGTATCTCGCCATCTATTTGAGAAAGAACATGTCGTTCTTGAAGATCTTCATCTCGATTTCATCATCTTGAAGGTTGTGACAATTGTAATGTCTCATCCGGTAGGTCAACAAATGAAGGCTCTTGAGTCAAATCCGCTGGTTGTTGGTTCTCCATCTCCCGAGCATCACAACTACAAAGAAGCTATAAACAAGGATTGAAAGTAGAATGTTATCTTGTCTAGATGTTGTTTCTTTTATAAAGAAAGATTTTCATCTTGATTTTGATGGATGTCATTGATGAAAAGCCTCCACCGCCTTTGTTGCATTTACAAGATTCTTTACTGGCTCCTATGTGCATTCACTAATATCATATCTGTGCCAATGGACAAGATATTCTAATTTATTTTGGCGCAGTTGTGATGTAATATGGATAACAAGTGAAAGGATAAAAAAAATATCATTTTTTGAAGATCTCACTTCAAAAATATTATAACAAATTATCTTGGAAAAATAGATATTAGTCAAAAGGTAGAAAAATTAAAGGTGCTAATACTGCCTATTTACAAATTATGCTTTTATTTACTTTGTAAGGCCATAAATAAGGCAAAACAAGGTAGATTAGAAAAATAAAGGATATAGGCATATGTAAGGAGGAGTTAGAAATACAAATTAGTAAAAATTACCTCAAAAAGACGAAAGTTGATACCCGAAGAGGACCGGTTATGAACCTGGGTCGAAATCAGACCCTGAGGCACAAAACCACGCTTTGATGGCGACTCAAGGGTTCTTTGAGAGATCAAAGAGCTGAATTAGAGAGCAGACTTGTGCGGGGATTTTTGAGAGGTCATTTCGTATCATTTGGATTAATATTGGATTTTTGAGGGATTTTCAAAGCAAGAGATGTTCTCTATGAATTTAGATCTTTGAGAAATAAAACCGGTTTACAAATTTTTGGATTTCGTGACTTTTGTAGTATTTTTATAGGTAAAAATTTAGAATCTTATTGATATGCTTGTTGTAAAAGTGCACAAGAGATTTGTGATCAATTGAATGGCTAGATCATACATATGAAGATATTATATTGGATAAGAAAAATAAATTTATATTAAGATTTTGAAGAATCTTTTTCAAATTTTTAAAGGTAGATATAAAGCTTTTTTTGGCTTTTCATCTTTAAATTAATAGACAAAAAAAATAGGTGAATCAAGTTTTGGAGCAGTATTTGAGGTATACCATCAATTATCATTAAAAAGATTGGACAACTCTTTTGCCATTTGTAAAGTTTGTATATAATAATTTAATATTTTCTTCTAGTCAAAAATCACCTTTTTTTATCAATTATAATTATCATCCATGACTTCATACTTTTGACTTTTCAAAAGTTAATAATCCTGTAGTAAAAGATTTGGCAAATCATTTGTCAAAGCTATATGCAACAATAAAGATGCAATTAAAGAAAGCTCAATTACAATAAAAGATTGATGCAAATGCTTGTCGCAAGGAATAACCACAATTCAACATAGGTGATAAAGTATAGTTACTTTGTCACAATATAGAGACTACTTGTCCTTGTAACAATTTAGACTACTGTAGGCTTGGATCTTTTCTTATTAGCGAACAAGTCAATCTTATTGCTTATCAATATATCTACCAAATTCTATGAAAAACCACCTTGTATTTCATATGTTTCTTCTTAAGCCATATAAGACAGTGAATATCTCAAAAAAAGATGAATGCCACCTCTTTTTATAAAAGTAGATTATTATCAAGAGTTTAAAGTAGAAAAAAATTTAGATTTAAGGCGGCACCAAAATAGATTAGAATATCTTATTTATTAGTATAGATATGATATTAATGAATATATATAGGAGCTAATAAAGAATCTTACAAATACAACAAAGAGAGTTGAAGCTTATTATTGACAATATCTATCAAAACTAAGATGAAGAATAGAAAATCTTTGCTATAAAAGAAACAAGATCAAAGAAAAATAATACTCTACTATCTATTTGTTTTTGTAGCTTTTGTATATTTGTGATACTAAGGAAATGGAGAACCAACAATCAATAGATTCAACTCAAGAACTTTCATTTGCTAACTTACTAGATGAAACATTGCAATAGCCACAACCTTCAAGATAACATAATCAAGATGAAATCCTCAAGAATGACATATCTTTTTTTAAATAAATGGCAAGATTCAACTTGTTTGGTATGACGACTTTAGAAAAGAGTCCCAATGTTTGATGATTTTATTAGAGGTAGGAACAATTCTTGATGGTATTTCAAATGTTTTATTTAAAAAAATTTACAAAAGCCTCAACAATGATCAAATAATAAGGTGGTCTTCTTGTCCTAGTATGGGACACTATCAATACTTGAGAGGACCTATCAACCATCTTCAAAGGAAACAAAGCTTAGATTATATTACAAATATAATTTATTACATCTTAAATTTCATCAATATATGAAGACGGCTGTCGGGGTAGAGAGAATTTACCTTAAGAAAGTATTGGGCTTTTGGTTGTCACTAATTGCTTAATTAAGCCTCAAGATTAAAAAAATATCAAATTTATTTATAAAATTATCTCTATAGCTTTAATTAAATCAATATATAAGCCTTAAATACCATAGATTATCAAAAATGTGATAAAAATATTATAAAAACTTATATATCCTTAAAATAAAAAAATTCTAAACTTCAACAGCTCATATCTCATAATAAGACCATCTAAAAAAATCTAAATTTTATTTAAAGTATTGATGTACTTTGAACAACTACCACAACAAATTTATAACTACAAATTTATTATAGATCTTGAGATATTATAAAAAATCTAATAATAGCTTCAAATCCTTACTTACATATACTCGTGTATAAATTTCTTCATATTTCACAAATTAAGTATTCAAATACCATAGAATTTTGATATATAGCTTTTTAATTTAATAATACATACTTTTAAAAATTTTAAGCCAAAAATTTATCGAGAAACTCAAGATATGGCTCCAACCATTACTATTAACAAAATGACTTACTTATTGCCTTTGAATTATATGTACAATCTTCAATGCTCTATAACTTCTTCATACAAACTCCAAGTGCAGAAATTATTTTACAAAAGATGTAGATCTTAAAATCACCTTTGTGATTGAACTTTTCAATCTCCAATATCTATCATAAAACTCTTCATATCTCCAAAACAGCAACAGTATGACTTAAAAGACACCTTAACTTCAAATGGCTATAACTTCATCATCTTAACTCCAAATCCTCTAAAATTTATACAAAAATTATAGCCCAAATCTTATACCTCATAATCATTGCTTTCGATTCTCAAATGGTCCTTTTGAAGTTATCAAAATCCTTGTTATAGTTATAGATAGCCTCCTAAATGTCTATTGGGCATGGCCTTTGACCAATAAGGATAAAGATCTTTACTTTTAGTCTTTATCCATCCATACCTTGCTTTCATCCCTCAAAAGAAGCTTCTTAGAGGTTTGAATTTTCATCTTTGAGCTCCCATCTTTTGTTTAAATTTTATACTAGTATCTAAATCCTATATATTTTAAACACTACAATCAACATAAGTAAACCTCAAAATAAATTTTCTTATATCAATTCTCTTTAAATTAACCTATTAACTACTTTAAAATACATCAATATTTATAAATATATTATTTATTTTAATTATTTTTTATATACTATAAATAATTATAATATGACATCCATCCTTTCTAAACCTGCTTATCCTCCAGCTTGTGTCAATCTAACCATGCTTGTCTTCTTCATCAATTCCATTTATTTCTACATCTTCTATTTGGTCCAAATCTAATGCTTCAAAATCTGAAAGATTACTTGGAATAAATATGCTATTTCTTCTTTTGAATGCCTTTATTTATTTTTTAGCCACAAGTATCTTCAACATTGTACTATCTAACTCACAAAGTGAATGAATGGTATTGTCATGCACTATTACTACTATATATGGTCTAAACTATCTTTGAGTAAACTTTCCAAGAGTGCTATGTTGATATTTCAAACTACTATCATACACTAACATGTAATCTCTAACTTTAATTGATTTGGACTTCAATTGATTTGGACTTCAAATGATGAGTTTTGTCAAACCTCTCTTTATTGCTGAACTTGGCACTCTTTAGTTTTTTCAATGCTATCTCTTGATCTTCAGGTAATCTTTCAAACTGCTAAATCTAAAGCTCCAATAATATCTTTCTTATGATATCATCCTTTCAATTCAATAATATCCAAGTAGACACAAAATCTTCCTTAGGCATGATTGGCTTTTGGCTCAATATTAATTCAATAGATATACAACCAATAACAGTGTTATAAGTAGTTCTATCCATGAATAAAACAAATGGTAGAAGTCTTGGCCATTGCTTTGGCTTATGTCTACAATCCTTGATAAGAGTATTAATATGAGAGGATGTCTTTTTTTACTATTGACATTAGCTTTAAGATTATAAGCAATTATTAGCTTTAAGTATACACCATATCTTTAAAAAATATCTTTGGCTTTTATTATATTCAATTCTCATTAATCAGCCTTCATTCTTCTAATGCTACCATATCTATTAAAAATACTTTTTTGACACTTTTTGGACAATTTTGAATGGCTTGTTTTATCTTTTCAACTGGTCAATGCTCCAACTTCTTTTATGGATTATATAAATAGATGGTTTCGAGACTTTTTGGATAAGTTTGTAGTTATTTTCATTAATGAGATCCTTGTATATAGTAAAATCCTTGAGGAATATAAGCAATACCTACAAGAAGTATTATACCAGCTACGAGATAGTTGCTTCAATTGCAAGCAATCAAAATGTGAACTTTAAAAGTTAGAAGTCACATTTTTAGAACATGTAGTATTCTCAAAAGGCATGTAGCTGGAGCAAATTAAGATGAAAGCAGTGGAAGATTAGCCAACCCTCAAACATGCTTCTAAAGTCTACTCATTTTTCAGCCTTGCAGGATATTATTGCTATTTTATTTAGCGATTTGCATATATTGCTATCTCATTGACAAACCTATTAGAGAAAGGTGCCTCATTTGAATAGAAATTAGATTAGCAAAGCGTCTTTAATAGGTTGAAGGAGGCACTCATTACTACTCCAATATTGTAATTTTATGATCTCAACCATTATTATATACTTAATATTGATACTTTTGACTTTGCTAATGGAGTGGTTCTTCAACACGACTTTAGTACAGTGTCGTACTGTAAGTAATTACAGTATGAAAAAATTAATGAAAACATGTAATATGTTTATAAGTCTTAATGTGAGTTAGAATAGTTAGTATGTTAATTTAAAATGAATTGAAATAAGAAAAATTATTTCGAAGTTAATCTAGTTTGATTATAGAGTTTATATTATATAGGATTTAGATAGTTAGTATAAAGATTAAGGGAAGGGAGGAGTTAAAAGATGAAAATATAACTAGAAGGAGGCTTATTGGGAAAGATGAAAGTAAGGCATGCTTGAATGAAGGCAAGGGGTGAAGAACTTCATCCCTATTGGTCGAATAACATATCCAATGGGCTTTGAGGAGGCTGCCCGAGGCCATATTAGGAATTAGGGTTCCTCTTTCGAGGCCATTCGAGCTTTTGAGGCTAGGGTCAGAAGGTTTAGGGTTTTGGGTATAATTTGGGTGAAGATTTTGTGTGATTTCGAGTTTTTATGGAAAAGATATGAATGTTCAAAGATAAGGTGTCAATTTCGTACCTACTGTCACTTCTTTTGGGCATCACATACGAATACGGAGAGCAACGGAAGATCGGCGACTGGATTTGGAGGGAGCATTTTCTCGGCTACACATTCTACTTACTGTATAGTGAATTCTAAGATTGGGTGAAGGAGTTATGAGGCGTTGAAGATAGCACTTGTAATTTGAAGGCAGTAAGTATATCGTTTTGTTGCTAGTTATGGGTGAAGCCATATCTTGAGTTTTTGGACGAATTTTTGGCTCAAAATTTCCACAAGTGTGTGTAATTGGGTTAAGAAGCTTTAGATCAAAGTTTCATAGTATTTGAATAATTACTTTGTGAGTTATGAAGGAAGTTGTACACGGGTGTAAAAAAGCTAGGGTTTGAAGCTACAGTTAGGAATTTCAAGATATCACAAGATCCAAGACGAATTTACGGTTGAATTTTGGTGTGGTAGTTGCTAAAGATATATCAGTACTTCATGTAAACTTTGGAGTTGTTTAGACGGTTAGATCGTAAGTTATGAGCTGTTGAACTTCGGGAAAAATTCCTCATAAGGATATATAAGTTATTTATAACACCTTATCAAGTATTTTGGTGATCTTTGGATTTTAAGGCTTGTATATTGATGTAATTGCTCCAAAGGAGAGGAGTTTATATATATAAAATTATTACCCTTATATTTCAAACTTGATTGAGTATTTAGTGACAGCCAGAAGCCCAGCGCTTTCTTGAGGCAAACTCTCTCTACCCCAACAACGGACCTTCAACCTATAGCATATGAATCATTCAAGCTTAGAAGGACAGAGTGCAATTACTTTATATGTGATCAAGAGCTATTAGCAATTTTATATACTACAAAGGTATAGCAATACTATATATTGGAGAAGCCCATGGTTGTTTGGACTGACAATTGATCCTTGATATATGATTTATATCTAAAAAATATGAAATCACAACATTATCATTGGAAAGGACATTTGAAGCATTTTGATATCTATCTTGAGTATAAGTAAGGGCAAGAATATATTCTATTAAACAGCTTATTGCAAAGATCAAACTTTAAGGTAAAATTTGAAAATAACACAGAAATTGTCACCATTAGTAGTGTCATTTTAAACTTAATCAAAGATATAAAATAGAAGAAAGCTATGCATTGAAATATTTATTTGAAGATGGTTAGCGATCAATTGAAGGTAGGTAATATACAATATCAAGATTACAGTCTTAGTGATGGCTTGCTCTATTTCAAAAAGAAGATTAATATACTTAACAATGCTATACTTTAGATGTACATACTTCAAGAGGGACATGACATCCTATTATCTGGACATCTTAGACAAGAAAAATCTCTAAAATGGATCTAAAGAATATGATTTTGAATAGGTTTGGATTAAAATATTTGAGCTTTTGTACATTCTTGTGAATTATATCAATGTTATAAGACACACAACGCAATGTCTCTTAGACTATTGTAGCCAATTCTATTTTCTATGGCACGTTAGAAACATATAACTATAGATATCATTACGTATTTACCACAAATACCTCATAATCACATTGTAGTTGCCATCTTTGTGGATTGACTCTTGAAATAACTTCACTTGATCATGGTATACTCAGATAGTGATGCCCTAGCACTAATACAAGTCTTCTTTGATATTGTCTTATATTACTATGGATTACTTCATGTCATTATTTTAGATTGACATCCACACTTCATGAGAAGTTTTTGGCAAGCCTTATTTAAGCTATTAGGCATAGGACTTGCTTTGTCTATAGTCTTCCATCTCTAAATAAATAGACAAATAGAGCATGTAAATCGGATCTTAGAAGATATGCTTCAAGCATTTGTGATAGTTCATCATAATCATTGGAATGAATATTTGATGTACTTGGAGTTTACTTACAATAATAGTATTTAAGTAAGTATAGATCATTCACTATTTTTTTCCTAATAAGAGCCACCATTCAATTATGTTAGCAACCTTCTATCATCCTATCAACACCAACAATCCAATAATAGAGGAGTTTATATAATAACTTACAATGGCCTTACAAGAGGTACAATATGACCTTCTTATTGCATAAAATCAACAAAAGCAATATGTAGATAACCACCAACAACACAAGACCTTTCAAGAGGATGATTAGGTATTACTATCTAATGCCAACTTGCCACTTGCTACATGAATTCAAATCTGTAAACCGATACCTTAGTAGCTTAGACCTTTTCACATTTTTGTAGTGAATTTTGATGTTGTATATCGCCTTGAGCTTTCACTACATATTAAGGTCTATCCAATTTTTTATGTTTTACAAGTGAAAGAATTTCTTATAGAGCCAAAGCACTTTCTAGATCGATATCAACCACCACCATCAATTATAATTGATGACTTGAAGGATATGAAGTGGACAACATTTTGGAGCATCGCTATCTTTGTTTTTGCAATGGATGTCTATAACTTTTATATAAAGTTCTTTAAAAAGGTTATTTTATCTACAATGCAATGTGAGAACTTGCACAAAATCTCACCAATTGCCAAGAGATAATTTAGAGATACCATGTAGAACAAAACAAAGACGTTCTATATTAGTAGAGGAAGATTAACTATAAGAGGGTATAGATAAGTTATTTGTATTGTTGACACATAAGAATAGATAGTTAGAACTATATTTGAGAAGTTACGAAAGTTTCTAGAATTGGAGCTAAGTTACTAGACTAAGTAGGATCCATTGTAGAACATTCAAGAAAGGATTTAAGATGGTTATCTAGATAGGACCTACTATGGAACCTTTTAGAAGGAATTTAGGGCAATTATATAAGTAGAGTCTATCATATAGGAACATTCTAAAAAATCTAGGATAGTAAAACATATATAAATAAGACTGACCAAGACATTTTGGGCATTTGATCAAATATGGTTTTGAACCTCCTTTCTTAGTAAAGTTTGGTTTTATATCTTCTTATTTAATTCTATTTTTTTCTATTTCCATTTGTACGATTTTGTCTTTTTTTTTCTATTTTGTTTAATTTGGTTCAATTTTATTTTAGTTTATTTTGTCCTACTTTGTCATGAGATTTTATATTGCTGTAGATTTAAAGAATCTTAGATACTAAAGATAGCTTGGTCTTATTTTAATCTTGGTTTTTGAAGTGGTAGTAGGTTCTAAATTATAGAACAATTGTTTTGATTTCCTCACGTTATTTATTGTCTCTTTTGTAGCTTTGTTTAAATGAGAGAAGTCAAAAAAATCTTTTGAACTATTTTCACTTGCTATTGAAGTTAGAAGAAGAGGGCTAGTATATTTAGAGCTGATCATAATCATTAATATTATCATATTAGAGAGCCCTTTAACCTTACTAAGAACTTCCTCATAAAAGATGTAATGTGTATGACAAGACGACATTTGGTCTTGAAAAGATTGATAACCTTGTTCTTTGGTTGATGTTTTCAAATACCTTACATCTTATGAATTTTATGCTTTGTTTTGTTGGCCATATTGAAATTAGCTAATATTTAATAGAATAAATCCTCGTTATGTATTTAAATCTAAGGGAGGATATTGGATTTGACAATTATCATTATAATCATAAAAAAAATTTAGAGGTCTTAAGATATTATCCAAATTTGGAATTCTTGCCTCCTTCTTGTAATCTTGGATTTGCTATTGATAATTTCTTTGTAGAAATTTTAAGAGAACTACCTTATCAGATTATCTACACACATTTATAAGATGGTTTCTTCCATAGTTCCCACATATTATTCCATTCTCTATTGAAATATTTTCTAGTTGGTGGCTTTTTTTACAAAGGTGGTGCACTTCTTGTCATTATCATTGCTAGTTTCTAAAGCCTTAGGTAGTATTTTTTTGACGTTAGAATTCAAAATTAGAATCTACTATACCTTGGTTCTTATAAAGTCGGATATATGATTGTTGCATTCTTTGATTTTGATGGTAATTTAGTTGGTTTGAGCAAAATTGACTACTATGCCTTAATTGGCTATATTTAATATAACAAAGCCTTGAAGTTTGCTCATTAGATTCAATAATAGAGAGAGATTGATTTGGATTTTGATTCTTAATTAAAAAAGTCATTTGCTCTTGCATAGCATTCATTTCTTGAAAAAAATTATTTTGGAATCTCTATTGACTTTAGAAGACTTTATTCTTAAAGTCTTTCATCTATCTATTCCTATTATTTGGCTATATTAATTTAGAAAGAATGAAAGATAGTCTAAACTCTAAAAGTATTGGATAGTGGTTTATAGGTTGAAATTGAATTTCCACAGTCCCATACAAAGGCTTATTAGAATTTTCTATGTTTTGGGCATGTATAGGAATAAAATTGAGAATTCTATGGTCTTTCTTCCTCTACATTTGTTTTTACTGCTTGTCAATGTCTTCAACTACCTAAGTTATTTTTTTGGTCTCTTTTAAATTATTTAGCCTTTATTTGAAGATTTTCCTAATTATTTTCTTACTATTGAATCCTTGAATGAAGAATTAAGTGAGGATATCATCCATGAAAAGCGTTTCCACAAATTGGATTACTATTAGTTCAAATTATCAAATATATTCAATGATTTCTATTCTTTTTTCTTGTATCAAGGAAGAAAGGATTGTAAGGGCATTACTTTGCTCCGTTTTTAGTCTAAATTTTTTTAAAAATACTCTCATAAGCATGTTCCACTTCTTAAAGGTTTAAGGGAGGTGGTTTCTATATCAGTCATAAGCTCCATCTTTCAAGGTACTTAAAAACTATACAAGATGATATTCTAAGTTGGTTATTAAATACATTATAAAAATTTCTATAATCCTCTCTATATTTGCCAATTGATCATTGTCTCTAGTCCTTTTAAATATAAGAAGGTTATGGGACATAGGAACTCTTTGTAAATCCTTAAGAATTATAATTGATAAATTCTTTGGTTGAACCAACAAGTTAATAGATATAAAAGTAGGTGTAGATTTTTTCTCATATTTCATTAGAAGAAAAGAAAGTATTGATCCTTCTCTCTCTTGATTTATCTCTACAATTGAATTAGAAGAGTTAAAATTTAATCTTTTTCTCCTATTCCTCGGTCTAGATTTAATTCAAATGGATTTAGAACAAAAACACCTTTTGATATTAAATGAGAAGATTGCTTGTCCAATCTTTCAGTCTCTACTTATTTGAGCTTTAGTTTTTTTTTTTTTTCTTGCCAAAAAATTCAAGATTTTTTATAGGTGAAGATAGGTTGGATTGCTTAGATCTAATAGAATGATGCATCTATACGATTATAAACATACCATTCAACTTAGTACAATTTTTAATCTACCTAATTTCTGAACAATTTAAATTTTTGGCTCCTCCACTTAAGAATCCACTTAAGTACCTTCGAACAAAAAAAAAATAAAACAAAAACAATTAAAGGAAGAATGCTTGTTTGAGTAACACCTCAAGCAAGACTATTTGTGACTTTAATTTTTATACGACACTACCATGTGTAGGAGTGATTCTAAGTAATCTTAATTGTGAAAAAGAATTTTGTATTGAGATGGCAAAAAGCCCAAGTTCTCTTTTTTTCTTATCTTTTCATAATAAGACAGTTAAGAAATTACCTACTATAATAATTAATAATATTTATTTATTAGACAAAAATTGTTCTTTCCAAGTCAATTACACCACGTTAAAGAAAGACTCACCTACTTCCATTTGTAGCCAATCTAGTTTGTATTAAAGAATTTCAATATGGACTTTTTTCTATCCAATTCAAACTAATCGGTTTTTAAAAAATTATTTTTGAGTTGGGATGGAAAAGAATTCTAAGGTTCTTTTGATCTTAAAGAGAATAAAATTTATAAGAAGGTTTAGAAGGTTACTTCTTCTTACTTCTTCTTTCTAAATTCTATCCTCCAATTCCTAGCTCTTGCTCCTTGTATTCAAGTAATTTTTTTTAAATTAAAAATATATATATATATATATATATATATATATATTAAGGTTTAAGGACTTATTTTTCTTCAAGCTATTAATTCTTTCTTCGTTTCTTCTTATGCTCCTGCTTCTCAAATCACAATCTGTGTTAGCAAAATAAATTTAAAACTAAATAATTTTTTTTAAAAAAATATTCATCTTGGATTATAATTTGAACTTGTTGGTCTTCATTTTTCTTCTTCTTCTTCTTTTTTTTTTTTTTTTTTTTTTTTTCCAAATTCCTTCTATCTAACTTTTCTACTTTTTCTTTCTTCTTTCTTCTTGATTTTTTTTTTTTTTTTTTTTTTTTTGATGAAGATTTCTCTTGAATTCTTCTTAAGCTCCTTCTAAACTACTTTTGTAAATAAAAGGGATACAAGGGATGGAAGAAGTGATTAAATCTCCCTACCACTAGAAAAAAGCCTTGAGTTGGAAATTTATAAAGATGAAAAGAAATGATACAAGAGATGGAGAGAGTGATTTAAGCTTCTTACTACTAGAAAAGGATCCTCAACTTGAAAAATTACAAGGAAAGGAAGTGATGAAATCTTGAAGACGAGCTCCACCCCTTATACTTTTGGAGCTGACAATCAACTTAAGAAAACCACCAAGTAATACTAACACTAACAATAAACTAATAAAATATTACTTAATGTTAGAAATAAGAATATTACATAAAAAATCAATTAATGAATAAATAAAAAATATATTAAATTTATTTCAATACATAAAATTTATCATGCATATAAAAAAATAATATCATTAAATAAAAATAAGATTAAAAAATAAATAAAAAATAAATATAAAAGATAAATAAAAATTAAAGTAAAAATTAAAATAAAAATTAAATTTTAAAAAATAATTATGTTTATTTTTTATTAATTAATTAAAAAATCATTTTAATTTAATAATATCATTTTTATTTCCATTTTACTTTTAATTTATTATTATTATTTTAATATTAATTTTATTTTTATTTTATTTTTATTTTATTTCTTTATTTATATATACATATATATTTATTATAATTTTATATGATTAAAAAGAAGATTTTTAATACAAGATTTTTAAATATAAAAAAAATATCCAAAATATAATTGATAGAAGAGATAGAAATCACTAACCTCAATTGTATTTTGCTCATGGCAGTGTAAGTGTAAATTTCCACTCCTCAACCTAAATTATAAGATGGCCTCAATTAAGAGTTGCTTGTAATGGGTGGTGTGAAGTGGAAGTAACAAACAACAAGAACTAAAGAAGAATAACACAAAACAAGTGAAACAAGTGCAATCAAGCAATTATACACTACAAAACGAGTCATAGTCTATTCACTAGATTTTCATCCAATAAAAAGTAAAAAATAGAAGTAAAAATTATATTTTTAGAAATTTAATTTTTTATCTTTTTAATGATATAAAAAACATGTAAATCCGAGTTACTATGAGTAAGTTATGAAGGATTGAAAATAACAAGTAACAAATGGAAAGTTAAGTGAAAAATATTTTACCTCTAGGATAACTTGTTAATAGTTCAAGGGTTCGAACCTCACCAAGGCTCACATGTAGTGTATATGAGTTTTCTAAAGAGGCCTTGAGGCCTTAGTCTTATCTTCCTATCTACATCCAAGGTGCTACAACCCAAATGAGACTTGTGCACCTCCCTTCTTATAAGGACTATACTAGCTGCTCGTCCTCCTATTTTCTACTCGTAGAATTAATATTTTTGCATTTTTGACTACACCATGGTGTTTAAAAACACCCAATTAGCCTAGAAACATTGTGTGGCCTTCGGACCTTGCTCTATTTCTTCATAATGGCTCCCCAAGTGGTAAAATTTAATTTTACTAAGATCTTGAAAATTATCCTAAAAATTCATAGAAAATTCTAAATAAATTTTAAAAATTCCTCTAACATTTATAAAATTCTAATATCCATTTAAAGATATAATTCTCTATATTGATGATTTTTTTATTGTCATAAAAATCAATTTGAATCTACTAAAAATTCTAAATAATTTCTAAATAAATTCTAAAAATTCCTATAATGTTTCTATAATGCTAATAGCAATTTAAGGATATAATTTTCTATATTATCGATTTTTTATAGTAATTGAATCAATTTAAATCTACTAGAAATTCTACTTTCTATATAAATAACTAAAAAGACATGAGATTCTTCCTCATGCTTCTTTTAACTACTAACTAACATTTATAGTTTTTGTATAAGTAATACATATAGATATAAGATCAATATAAATATTGATTTTAGTAACTAATCCTTATTCCTCAATAATAAGTAAAAATACTAAACCAACTAAAATAATTACCTCCAAGACTTATTAAGACTCCATTTCTTCTCCACTAATACTATTCTTCTTTCTTTAACATCTTCTAAGCACATCTTTACTTAATAATTGTAATTTTGGCACTCTACATGCATTCTTTTGTCCTAAAACAACTAGTGAGTCAATCTAATGACTCACAAGCAACAACCTCTCTCTACTCCAAAAATCGTCAAAAATTCAATTTTGATTCAATAGTATTGAATTTTTCACCACTACAAACTCAAATTTTAAGTATTTGTCTTCAAAAAATTCTATTATAAAATAATTACTAGGCACTAAGTAATGCCTTTTTAAACAAGGCATAGATGAGATTACAAAGGCAATGAATCTCTTCCTAATCTAAAATTTATTAAAAATTCAAATCAACTCCAATTTGAACGTGTGATAGTTTTTTGAAAATTTAACATTAAGATACAAAACCTTAAGAAGTTTAAATTCAAAAGATGCAAAAAATAAAAATTGATTGATAAAAATCCAAGAGCAATCCACATTCAATTTAACATTGAAATCCTTAATTATCTTATAAAGTAAAAATTTGAAATGCTTTGTTTATATAAATAAAGAAGAGATGTAAAACATATACATATGGTGAAGACCTATTTGAATTTCTTACTCAAAAAAACCAAACAAGATCAATCACAATAAGTAACTTCACATTCACATATACCATGAAAAGTACCATCTTTAAGCAAACGTACCAAAATGTGTGTAAAATTTACTCTTGAATCCAAATTATAAGATGGCATCAATTAAAAATTTCTTATAATTAGTGGTATGAAGTAGAAGTAGCAAAAACAAAGAAAAAAGAAAAAAATACAAAAACAAGTGAAACAAGTGCACTCAAGCAAATGTATACTACAAAACTAGTTATAATTTGTTCACTAGATTTTATCCAATAAAAAATAAAAAATAAAAGTAAAAAATATATTTTTAGAAAGTTTATTTTTTTTATTTTTTTAATGATGTAAGAAAAATTTAAATCCAAATTATTATGAATAAATTATGAAGATTTAAAACTAACAAGTAAATAAATGAAATATTAAGTAAATACTTTTTATTTCAAAGATAATTTGTTTAAGAGATGAAGAGTTCGAGCCTCACCAAGGCTTACAAGTAGTATATATGAATCTCTAAGAAAGGCCACGAGGCCTTAATCTTGTCCTCGTAACAACCTTCAAGGTGCTACAATCCATATAAGACTTACATACGTCTTTTCTTATAAGGACTATACTAGCTACTGATCCTTCTATTTTCTATTAGTAAAACAAACATTTTTATATTTTTGACTCCATCATAGTATTTAAAAACACCCTACTTTGTGTGGCCTTCAAATCTTGCTCCATTTCTTCATATTGGCTCCCAAAGTCGTAAAATTTATTTTTACCAAAGCCTTGAAAATTATTCTAACTATTCCTAAAAATTTCTAAATAAAATTTAAAAATTCCCATAATTATTTTATAATACTAATATCAGTTAAAGACTATAATTTCCTATCTTGATGATTTTTTATAGTAATAAAATCAATTTAAATCTACTATAAATCCTATTATCATGAATATACATAGATATTCTAATGAATACCTATATGATTAGGTAGAAGTAGGTAAAAGAAGATAAAATTAGATTAATTTTATAAGGCTTTTTAGAAAAGCTTTCTAAAAGCTTCATAGATATTGCTTGGACTTTATATATGTTTGTACTTGATTGGTAGATTAGAAACTTAGTCAACAAGTTAACCATGTGTTGATAGCTTGCAGAACAAGTTAATTATGTGGCACACATATAGAAAACTTGCCTTGCAAGTTAAGATATGTGTCTTGTAAAGTCAAATCTTTTTGGAGGTCCTATAGAATATTACCATGTAGCTCCTAGTTAACTGTATATATAGAGAGAAGAGTGAAGTCTTCTTCATTCTTATGAATACCTCTCTAATCCTTAGTCTTGTTTCAAGTCTTTTTAGTCTTTTTGTTTTTAGCAATAGTCATTCTAGTTTAATATTATATCATCTTTGAATAACTTATTAGTTCTTTTTAATGACACAAGAGTATATTGAGGATTTTCTTTCTTTGAGATTCATGTCTTTGATACCTACTTTCTATATAAATAATTAAAAAGACATGAGATTCTTTCTCATTCTTCTTTTAACTACAAAATAAAATTTATAGTTTTTTTTATAAATAATATGTATAGAATGAAGGAAAATATAAATATTGACCTTAATAAATAATTCTCAATATTCAATAATAAGTAAAAAATATTAAACCAACTAAGATAATTACCTCGAAGACTTACTAAGACTCCAATTCTACAACTAGCATTTTAATTTTTTATTTGTCTAAAGATTTCTATACTATTCATTATACATTATGGTCTTAAGTACTTTAAATACATCTTTTTATCCTTAAACAACTAATGAGTCAATTTTATGACTCACACACTTCAATAGATATAATTGATAAATAACAAGTTTGACATATTTACAAATAGAAAATAATCTAAGTCTAAGATAATCCAAAGTATCATAAGAGCAACTAGACTTGATATTATGACAAAGTAACCATATCTTGTTGCGAATGTAGAATTGACGTTGTTTCTTGTAATATGCATCTATTTTGATTTTTTATGATTCTCAAACTTTCTTGTACTTTTATTGTTGTATGTAGTTTTAATAAATAATTTGTAAACTTTTTTGACAAAAAATTATAAATTTTTGAAAAGACAAAAGTATTAAGTTATACATGATAATTATAATTAGTATAAAATAATATTTTTTGAATAAAAAAATATGACATATTATTATAAAAAAACTTTGCTAGATTCAAAAGAGTTGTTTAATTATCTTTATGATAGTTGATGGTATATCTTAAATAATAATTAAAAACTTAATTCACCATTTTTATTTATCTATTAATTTAATGATAAAAAGCTAAAGATAATCTTATGTCTATCTTTAATATCTTAAAATAGATTTTTCAAAACTTTAATGCAATTTAGATCATGCTATCAAGTATAATATCTTTTGATACTCCATGATAGTAATAAATATTATCAACAACAAATTTAGTTATTTTTTTATATGTGATAGATTTTGTACATAATAAAAAATGTACCATCTTGACAAAATAATATACTATTACAATCATAGAATCATAAAAGCTTAAGATTAAAAGATCTATAATAAAATCCATAGAATCAAAAGACTATAATTATTCTATTATAAGTAATAGTTAGAGAAGTCTATAAGGTTAATGATAAAGAATTTTCAAACTTGAGCACATATCATAAGATTGTAAAAAGTCTTTAATTGCCTTCCAAATTTGAAGCCACCAAAAAAAATTAGAAATTAATTCTAAGGTCTTGTTATATCAAAAATATTTTATAGTAAAAAAGTTGTGATAAGCTTGAAGTACACATAATCATGCTTCATCTTCTAGAACATACATCTATCTATTGAAATAGAGTAGATTAATCTTCAATTCAAACTTGGAAGTATCATGAAATTTAGAAGATTTTTTTTAATATCATAAATAAGAGAAATTGATGACATATTTGATTAGACTTGCCTAAAAAAGGTTGAATTAAGTAACAACTTTTATTTCATTATTCAAAGATGAAATTACTTTGGTATTATAAAAATAGTTTATTATTAATCAAAATCTATATTTTATTTTATTTTGACATAAGATAAAAATATCTAAAAAAATTAAAAAATATAAAAATCTATTTATTTTTTATATTTAAAATTTTATATATTTAAATTATTTATTTTTCTTGATAAATAATAGGCATATATGAGATTATAGCTTATCCACTTCTAAAAGTTTTTATCCATTTTTGGTTATTTGACAATAATTGTAGTACTTGTAGAAAGTTCTATTATATGGAATCTAAAAACTCAAAGATTTATTTCAAAAAAAGATATCTTTTTGTTATTTATATTGCATCCATTTTTAATAAAAATAATAAAAAAAAAGACTTTAAGTGACATTTTAAGCCAACACTAAGATTTTAAAGTCATTTTTGAAAAAAAAAATGTAGATATACTTTCAAAATATTCTTTTTAAAATTATTTAATTGACCTTCAAGAAAGAGCTCAACTGCCATTTTGATCAATCTATAATTTATCAAAAAATGAGTTAGATGAAATCAAGAAGTACATTAATGAGAAATTTGCTAAGAATTTCATATACCATTCAAAATATCTAGCAACAACTCCTATCTTGTATATGAAAAAAAAAGATGGATCACTGCAAATGTTTATAGATTATAAATGGCTAAAGAAGATTACTATTAAGAATAAATATTCTCTATCTTTGATATCTAAATTCTTTCATCAATTGAATCAAGCTAAGATCTATATCAAAATAGATCTATAAGGAGTATACAACTTGGTATGCATTACAGAAAGAGATAAATACAAGATTTTGTTTCAAACCAAGTATAGACATTTTGAGTATAATGTCACGCCTTTTAGACTCATAAATTAGAATATGTAATTTTTATTAGTGTTATCAATAAAATTAATACTTACTAAAATTATGTATAACCATTTAGTAAAATTTGAAAAGTAGCAATATCTCTAAATTAAATATTTTATACTATATGTTATTATAATAATAGAATATAAGAATTTTATCAATCAAAATATGTTACTACTCTAATTTTTGGTTTCAAGTTATTATTGTGGTAAAATAAAATTTGATTTTATCAATCCAAGGTTTTGCACCTTTGAACAACTTTTGAAAGTATTTAAACAAAGACTGTCAAAGCTTATTTCAAATGCAAAATATTTGTAGATTTTAAAACTTTTGATACAATCCATTGTCATATCTTGTAAAATTAAATAGCATATTCTAAATTCTGAAATCCCAAATAGATCCTTTATCTACGATGACAATTTCTAAAAGAAATATTTTAAATAAAAAATATTGTAATCTTCTTATTTGAAAACAATTACTTTTTTGTAACATTGGATAATAATGGGATATTAATACTAAAATATAATACAACATCCATTTTAATTTTTTTCAACCAATATTTCTAAATTGGTGTAATTAAGTTTTAATTTTTTTTTAAAAAAAATCAAAAGAACATAATATTCATTCTTGATATATTAAAAAATAAATTTAGGTTCAAACTCAATAAATATTTTATAAATAATTATAGACATTTCTAATTTTTTTTAAAATTATTATATTATTTTTAATATAACTTTGGATTTTATTTTTAAAAACATACATATATTTCAAAGATCTAAAAAATTCTAGATGTAAATTTTTTATTTATATAAATCACTTGTAATATTTACCATTCATTATAATCTTTTATTATAACTTTATTTCAATAATATTTGTATTTTTGTGCAAATTAAAAAAATTAATTAGTTTATATATGTATAACTTCGATGATACCATCTGCATAAACTTACTTACTAATGAGGTTTTTAGAGCAATTTATATGGATAGTTGTGTTGTTGATATTAATTATTTGGCTTAAATTTAGAGTTCAAGTAAGATAAATCTAATTGTATGTGGTTGTAGTGATTTCTTTATTTAGTATTTTAAGCATAATTTTGGTTAAAATATTTAGAATTTAATTAATATTTCTAATATATATATATATATATATATATATATATATATATATATATGTATTAATTTCTTTATTTCAATTTCTATATTTATTTTCACCATTGAAACATCTTTTTTTCTTGTATTTTCTTTTTAAAGTTGTAAAATTTCTTGAATTGCCTCTACTACCACTTTGTGTTGTTTAAGACTCATAGTTTTCTAAACCTTTTCTTCAGACTCTTTCAATAACCTTAGCTAAAAAATAATTATATTCTTTATTTAATACGATTTTTTTTTTTTTTTTTCTTTTTTTCTTTTTTTACATTACTCTTATTCTTTCAATATCTTCTAATGAAGAATCTAACAGATCTAAGTTTTCAAATATATAACAACCTATCAAAAAAATTAAAGTTTTTGAAAATTTAAAAAATATAACTCATATGGTCAAATGAAATTATTTCTTTTGATATCACTCAATTAAATTATTATACTTGAAAACAACATGAGAATAAAGGTAAAAAAAAAAAGAAAAATGTTCAGGATTTCATGTTTTTATTATTTCTTAAACAGATTTACAATTATGTGTTAATTTTTAGACAATACTTGTTGGATTATATATATATATATATATATATATAAATATCATTTATTTATTTTTCTTTTCCTTTCCTTTATATGTTGACTTTAATATGTTTTGTAGAAGCTGCAATCAAAACAGAATAATATTATGCACATAGAGTTTCACCATAAAATGTCATGATTTTACAACTACAATCAAACGTGAACTAGAACATTATACTGATAAGAAAACTTCGCCCCACCGACCACATCCCAATTATTTGTATACATACACATGTCAAAGTCACAGTGACGAGGGGCTTTGTTAAATTCGAATAGTATCTCCACGTCAGCATCTCGGGAACTGTGTGACCTTAGGGCACGGAACGAAAGGTGATGGTGGATCCCATGCCCGCGTTCACAAGTGGGAAGAAGTTGCTGTGATGGAGGGCTAGGATAGGCCACTTGGTAGGTAGGTAATTATTAAGGTGGGTATTCAGTCAGGTAAGTAGTTAGGTAGGTAGGTCAGTAGGGAGGTGGGTAGGGGAAAAGGTAGGTGGATCTAACACGTGGCAACCTTCAGGAAGGCACCACCTGGCTACTTTCCAGGGGAACAAGTTCCCCAACCTGGTCCCCTAATCCTCATCACTGATATCCTTCCACTTGGATGTCTCTTCTCTTCTCTTCTCTTCTGGTAAGTCCCATTCAAACTATAATATAACACCATGAAATATCGTTGTTGGTAAAATGCCATTCTGCATAAGTTCTCAAGTACAGAGCTGAGCAATTTTCGATAATAACTCCATTATTTTAAACCCTAGTTTTGAGGGTTACTTGAAAAAGCCCTACATGAAGGGCAAACAAGTGTATAAAATCGATTTACGAACAGACCATACAGCAGCAGCACGTGGGGGTTCTACACAAATCCAATAAACAACAACAACACATGCTAACTTCAATTTTCAGATCAGTCATACATGCAGTCAGTCTTCTTTAAGATGCACAAGTTGTATTCATGTCAATTCAATGTATTTTTCTCATACCTCACTAACTCCCATAATTTTCTTTTTGAGCGTGTGAAGCATTTTTCCATGCATAATCCACAACTGAATTTTCACAATATGCAAAAAATGACGCGGAGGAAGGGTAAGTTAACATAAAGCTGTGGAGAATTGAGATAGTGCACAAGAGATTCGTATCAACCGAAGACTCCATCGCTGCAAGCTGGAAGTGGAATGACGAGGGGACAAGGATTTGATGCCACGGAGCGATACTGTGCAGAATTCCCGGGCCAGATGATGCAGCAATGGGGATAGGACAGATCAGGAAGAAGGGTTCGACACGTGACAAACGAGACAGAGAAAAAAGAGCAAGAGCGAGTGAGAGCGAGACGGGGAATCGTTACCGGCATGTGTTCAATGCCGCCCTGCTGCTGCACGACCAACACCATGGTCTGCTGCATTTGAATGAATCACCCACACTTGTCCCTCTCGCCTACCATAGCACGGCGCTCGCAGCTACATCCGTTGGCACTTCGGCCCTCGTCGCTCTCACAGGGAGAAGGAAACAAATCTCCCCAGCACGAGAAAGTAGTAGCAAACTCGTTTTCAGCTTGCAGATGGCGGCCTGACACGCTGGTAGTGGGCGTCGCTGTCATCCTCTGCCAGGCGGAGCATCGCAGCGTATTGGCTCGTTTTTCCTACGCAGCGGGTGCGTGATTGTGGATTTTGGTTTTGAGTGGTGTGTTAGCTGTTTTTGTGGAGCGAAGTGGAGTTGCCTCTCAGCTTGAATGATTTGAGCGGGCGACCGGAGCGTAGCTTTGCGGAGGGCTTGTTGAAGTGCGGTTCTCATTTGAGGATTTTGGACTTTTTTGGCTGGTCAAGCGTATTGAGTGTTCTGCTAGTCGTTTACAAGGTTTGGTTGGTTTTGCGCACTTGGGTGCTTGAAAGATTCGAGGTTTTCAAGAAGTGCCTGGGGGAAGCTCGATCCTGTTTGGTGCTCGTTGACTATTCAGATTGTGGGTGATACTGTTTGTGACACTCGGGAGCTACGAGGGCCAATCGGAAGAGTGAAATTGTATTGTGTGATTATTTGGGTGAGGATTAAAATAGAGTCTTGGTATTGTTGTTTTCTTGAACATGATTTCAATGATGAGTAAGCATGTCGGAAGTAGGAAGACACGAGGTTTTTGCACAATCACCACCACTTCATAATCAAATACTGTAGTTTGTATCACACCAATGTTGCCAGCAAATTGTGAAGCACTGCAGGCGACGGTTGCAAGCTTTAGGTTATTCTTGTTTAAGTTTACTGCGGATATGCTGTGTTTCTAGCGAGTGGATGCTCCATGCGTGCTCTAATCTCGAATATGTTTTAGAAGTCAATGTTAGATTATTGGATGTACTAGCTTTGCATGTAACACGTCTATCACGGTGGTCTGAGTCACGGAAGAACTGACTGCGGTTCAGTGTCTTTATAGGTGGTCAACACAGGAGTTAGGGAGTTAGCGTGCTGTTGAGCGATTGAAAAAAGTCACCATGGCGAATTACTTGCTACACGGGACTATGCTTGTCACTATCTATGATGGGAAAAATCTCGAGACGGAAGAGCGCAAGTCGGGTAAAGCTCCAGGATTCTTAAGAAAGGTTTGGCTCAGCATCAGATCCTCAAACTATGTGACAGAAGTGCATTGTATGTGTGGGCAGTAATACTATGTACGGTGTGCATGCTTTGAGTGCTTGGGAGGGTCTAATAGTTATCCAACTGCCTGTATTTTTATTCTTCGGGTAGAGACCATCAGTAAGACTCCTCAATTGTGTTGGATTTTTGCTCAACGGCGTTAACAGAGCTACATTTATGTCCCGCTCTATCAATGTCACAGTTTATTGCTTTGTGTTAATGGAAATTGAAGTTCTTCGTTGGCAGCTCGTGGAGACCTCGGAAGAAGTACTGAAGATGGGCAGAGGACCAAGCCAATACTACGCCACCGTGGATTTGGGGGAAACTAGAGTTGGGCGAACGCGTGTTCTGGCAGGATCGAAAGATCCTAAAGATCCAGTTTGGAATGAGAAATTTCGTATTTATTGTGCACATACGATATCACACGTTATAGTCTCCATCAAGGATGCTGCAATTGTGGGCACCACTGTCGTTGGTCGGGCTAAGGTTCCCGTGTTAGATCTTCTCTCAGGCAATCCCCCCCCCCCGACCATTCTCTCCCTTTGCATATTCATTTCTTGTTAGACTTGCAAACTTGTGCTTCTGTGTTGGCTACTTAGTGTTGATTAATTTATGGCAGTGAGCTTGTGTACTTGCTGAATGCTGCTGTGCCTGATAGGACAAACATCTTATATATATAGTTATTTTCTAAACAGGCGAAGAGGTAGACAAGGAATATCAACTCGTCAACGATCACACTGGTCCGCTCAAACGTTCGCGAATCCGATTTTCCTTACAATTCTTTGAGGCAAGTCGAGATCCATACTGGGGGAAGGGTGTGTTGGACTCGCAGAACCCGGGAATACCGTTCTGCTATTTTCCTCAACAGAAAGGCTGTCACGTAACCCTGTACCAGGATGCCCACATGGCAGAGAATTTCCTGCCTCCCATATACTTGAGCGGTGATCAGGAGTATCAATCCCGACGGTGCTGGGAGGATATCTTTGAAGCAATCAACAATGCTCAAAAATTAATCTATATCACAGGCTGGTCAGTCTATACGGAGATTAGGCTATGCCGAGATCCACAGAGGCCAGTGCCAGGCGACGAGGGCTTCACTATTGGAGAGCTTCTGAAGAAGAAGGCGGACCAGGGAGTTCGCGTGAACGTTATGGTTTGGGACGATCGGTCGTCGTTTTGGCTGCGGCAGCAGGGGGTTATGTCCACCCATGACGAAGCCACCGCGCAATACTTCAAAGGCACGAATGTAAAATGTTTTCTTTGTCCGCGGGACGCCGATAGCAACTTAACACTGATGCAGAAATCGCAAATCGGGGGTCTTTTCACGCATCACCAGAAAACCGTCATTGTTGACGCTCCGCTACCAGGAGCCGATGCCTTCTCCTCTGGACGGAGGCTTGTAAGCTTTGTGGGAGGACTGGACCTCTGTGACGGCCGCTATGACAACCAGTTCCACTCTCTGTTCCGCACTCTTGATACGGCTCACAGTCGGGATTTCCATCAAGTGTTTACTGGAGCCTCCGTGGAATGTGGCGGACCTCGTGAGCCGTGGCACGACATCCACTCTAAGTTGGAAGGTCCTGTTGCGTGGGATGTTCTCAGCAATTTTGAAGAGAGATGGAAAAAACAGGCTGGGCGGCCGGGGGATCTTTTGCCCATCCGAGATCTTGGTATCTCTCGTGATCCTGTTACCAGTGAGGAGGATCAGGAGACCTGGAATGTGCAGGTGTTTCGCTCAATTGACGCAGGGGCTGCGGAAGGGTTTCCAGATACTCCCGAGGAAGCTGCAAATAAAGGTTTGGTGAGTGGGAAAAATATCTCAATTGACCGCAGTATTCACCATGCGTACATCAATGCCATTAGACGTGCGCGAAACTTCATTTATATCGAGAATCAGTACTTCTTGGGGAGCAGTTTTGGCTGGGAAGCGAAGAAGGAGGCCGGGGCATTCAACCTTATCCCCATGGAGCTTGTCCGCAAGATCGTGAGCAAAATCGAAGCTGGGGAGCGCTTCGCCGTGTATGTTGTGATACCGATGTATCCTGAAGGCGCCCCGGAGAGCCAATCCGTGCAAGCAATCTTGGACTGGCAGAGGAGGACCTTTCAAATGATGTATAAAGAAATCGCGGTTGCCTTGAATGCGCGAGGGATCAGGGACCAGCACCCCAGAGAATACTTCTCTGTGTTTTGTTTAGGAAACAGGGAGTTGCGGCGAGCGGATGAGTATGTGCCGACCAAAGGCGCCCCCCCTGAAGACAACTATTATAGATCCGCCCAGGAGCACCGCCGCTTCATGATTTATGTGCACTCAAAAATGATGATAGGTGAGTATTTTTATGTCTTACTCAGATTCATTTATTCACGCTTACAAAAAAGAATTTTCAATGTCATTTGTTCCCTTGCTACTGGTGACGAACCCTTTTGTTGCTGCGTACAGTGGATGACGAGTACATAATAGTGGGGTCAGCCAACATCAACGAGAGATCCTTGAACGGTGCACGCGACTCCGAAATTGCCATGGGAGCTTATCAGCCTCACCAACTTGCTACGCATAGGCCTGCAACGGGTCAGATCCATGGGTTCCGAATGGCGTTGTGGTACGAGCACTTGGGCATGCTGGACAACAAATTTTTGCAGCCATGGAGCGTAGAGTGCATTCGCCACGTGAATGAGAGATCGGATGATCTCTGGAATTTGTTCGCACAAGAAGAGGTGGTCGATCTTCCTGGACATTTGATGTCTTACCCTTACGATGTGGGAAGCGACGGTTCCTTGTCGTACAAACCAGGCTGTGAGTTCATCCCGGACACCAATGCCAAGGTGCTTGGAGGCACCTCCTACGCTCTCCCTGACATTTTGACCACGTAGAAGGATTTTCTGTGCAGATTTGTTCAGTTCTGCGAGGATCATACTCGCTGATGCACGAGATTGAATCTATTAACTGGGGCGGATTGTTTGTTTTTGAAAGTGGGTGCAACAATCTCTTTCTCACATTGCCAACTCGTGAAAGGAGTAGGCTTGCTCAGTGGTATAACTACAGAAGCGGCAGTATAGGAAGGAAAAGGGTCCTCAACATCAGACTCAACTCTTTGGTTATTTGGAAAGTCAATTTTTTACAGTTTGTGCTTCCTTTTAATAATTGAATACTTTCAATCATGTGCTTCATTCATAGTAATATGATTGAAAGTAATGATTTTGGACGACTCCTATCATGTCCTTTTTTAAGTAGCTTCTATTTATAAGAAGAGAAGTAGGACATCTTTACTCATTTTCATGTTTTTTTAGACAATGTTATGAGTTTATTTTTGTGTTTAAAAGTGGCATTTATGGCATCCTTGATTTTTCCACCTTATTAGTTTTTAAATTTTATTTTGGATGATTTTTTTAGTTTTTTGAGAAAATTACTATTATAATAAGAATTATTGTTACTTTTCAATGATTCAAGTGTTGAAATGATAACATTGATTAATTTATTTAGTATTAATATTTCAATGCACTTGATTAATAATTTTGAAGTATTATTTTGGAGTGTTGCTTTTGGCATTACAATTTGCCATTCTCCACATGTTACCATCGTTTTTGCTCATATTGCTACTACTTCAAAAAAAAAAACAAAAAAAAAAAAAATAAAATTGTAATGGTTTTTTTTGGATAATAGTTGCAATTGTCATTTCTTTCATATGCTCTTGTTACAAGTAATCTATCCATCTTTCTTTTCACAAACATTAACAAACAAGAGCAATTAAATGTCATGTGTAACTACAATCAATTTTGGAAATAATGTTGTTGGTTGAGAAAAGTGTATTGTGGTATGCAACTCAAGTTAAGGATAATTTATAGTAGCATAAGCAAATACCATAGTAACATGTCGTACATGGCAAGTTGTGATGGCAATAGTAAGATCCATTACAAATAGGTCAATAAAAGAAATTCATACATATTTATGTAAACTTCAAAACAACTATTAAGCTTTATTGTGCAATATATGTTAGTTTTTAATTATTATAAATATAAACATTGATGTACATAAATTTTATTCATAGTTTATTCTATATATATATATATATATATATATAATTAGATTATTAATTTATCATCTAAGATTATAATAAATAATTTTGATATTAGTGGAATAATTGGATATTAATTAAATAATTATTTAAAGGCTTAAAAATTTCTATAAGAATAATTTA
The DNA here is from genome assembly GCF_059467195.1 of Physcomitrium patens. NCBI lineage: Eukaryota > Viridiplantae > Streptophyta > Bryopsida > Funariales > Funariaceae > Physcomitrium > Physcomitrium patens. The sequence continues at coordinate 10,782,572 of NC_143429.1, read as the reverse complement.
TAACTTTAAATGATGCTAAGCAGTAAATTATTGATTAGATTTTTTTACTAAAATCTAAAAGAGATACAACAAAAATTCAAGCCCATGTTAGAACTATTTTAGGGATATAAGAAATGAAGGCAATTGAATTAGAAGTGTCTATAGTGAATAAAATCATACTCTATACTATTGTAGATGGAGGTAATGGATTAAATATTATGCTAGTGAGAACTACAGAAAAACTAAGACTTAGTATTATTGGACCCTCTCTTTATGTGATTAATATGGCTAATTAAAGCCAAGTTAATCCTTTGAGGCAAATTAATGGTTGTAGAATGATGATAGGTGGTGAAGAGTAATCCTTCATATTCCATGTTATTAACATGCATCCAAGCAAAAATTCCTATCCCTTGCTCTTAGGTAGGCCTTTGTTGAGGGCAACTAATGCAAATTTGATTGGAGTGGTAATAAACTTTATATCATTTACAATCCATCATAAAACCTTATAAAAATATTTTTTCAATATCAAGGACTATAATTGACCAAAACCTCATTTCACTCTTCAAAAGATGAGAGTCCAAGCCTACAACCTAAGGAGTTAAAAAAGAAGGTTAAATTTACAGATTTAAAAACTAAGGTGGTAGATCATTCAAGAATTGTTCAATTAATTCCATTAAAATGTATGGACCCTAAATTTTATGATTGAAAAGATGACGAGGAATTCACCAAATAGTTAAAGAATCACCTTAGTTCAAGTGTAGATGAAGTCATGAATGTTAATTTCATAGATGGTTTTGCCACATAATAACAAAATGAATTAGAAGTAGATTCAGTAACTTTGATAGATAATATCAATTGTAAAGATGTTTATAGAGTAAATATTGATGGCACTCAATTTTACAACCTAAGAGACATAATAAAAGAGAGTGACCTTAATCCACTCCTAGACTTCAAATAGATTTTTAATGGACTTAAGATTAGAAGTGATGTAGCAAATTATCCACAAATACCAAAAGTTTGGTATAGAGTACCTATAGAACAATCTCATGTTCATGATATAGATTATAAGTTCATGGATGTGTCTCTTGAAGATGAAGAGGCAAAACTAATTAAAATAAAAGTCCAATTGCTATAAGATGAATTATTGAAGTACAAATCTTTAATGATAGAATATCAAAATATATTTTCTTGGTCTTACAAAGATTTAAAGAACATACCTCTCTAAGTAGCCCAACATCATATACCACTACTTTTAAGTTCAATCCTAGTTAGATAGATGGAATGAAGATCTTTTAAATAGATGCTTATAATTTTTTGAATGTCCAAAAAATTAAAAAAAATAAAAAAAATAAAAAAAACTATATTAGAATTTTTAGTGTGTGACTTAGTAAACATTCAAAGGATATAGATGTGTTGGTCATATGAGAAGTTGTCATGTGAGTCACTTGGCTTTTAATCCAATTGGAACAATGGGCTATCTTAATGACTTAGTATTAGTACAAGAAAGACCAACATTGTACATCCAATGGATATGTAGCCCTTAAAAGATTCAATACTAAAATTCTTTCATATTGAGGAGAAGTCTAAAGATACAATCTTTTTAATCTTTAGCCTTAGTTCTTTTTTTCTAAAATTCTTAATTTTTAAGATTAGATTTAATTTTTTCCTATCTTTTTTCTTTAGTTCTATAGAACAAAATCTACTTTAGTTCATTTAAGTTATTAGTAATTCATTTATTTTTATTTTGGATAATTATTAAAAAATTTCAAGAATAATTCATCTTTTTCATGAATAATACTTTAAAAGATCTGTTCTCGATTTTTTTTTTTTTTTTTTTTTTTTTTTTTTTTCCAAGTCATCTTAGATGGTTGTTATGTGTGAATTATCAAATAAATTTATTAGTTATTTTAAAAAAAAATATATATTTAGAATACCAAAATTATAATAAATAATGAGTAGTATAAAAATTCTTAGTTAAATAATGAATTAGAATGTTAGGTATAAAAATGGAGTCTTAATAAGTCTTGGCGGCAATTAATTTAGTTGGTTTAGTAACTTTACTTATTTTTGAATATTAAGGATTAATTATTAAGATCAATATCTACATTGGCCTTTTATCTATATGTATTATTTATAAAAAACTATAAATTTTAATTAATAGTTAAAAGAAGCATGAAAAAGAACCTTATATCTTTTTAATTATTATTATAAAAAATGAGATTTATAGTTGATTTATATTAATTTTATTACTATAAAAATTAATAAGATAAAAAATATGTAATTAAATTACTATTAATATTATAAAAATATTATAATAATTTTTAAATTTTATTTAAAATTTATTTAGAATTATTTGGAAATTTTTAGAGTAATTTTTTAGATTTTGGTGAAAATGATTTTTACCACTTAGGAAGCTATTATGAAGAAATGATGCAAGATTTGAAGGCCATTTAAGGTTTTAAGGCTAATTGGATGTTTTTCAATACCATGGTGAAGTCAAAAATATAAAAATATTGATTCTACTAGTAGAAAATAAGAAGATCAATAACTAATGTAGTCCTTGTAGAAAGAGAGGTGTACAAGTTCCATATGGGTTGTAGCACCTTGAATATAGTTAGGAGGATAAGACTACTAGTGGACTCTCTTAGATATCCTTATATACTATATGTGGGCTTTCATGAAGCTCAAATCTTTAATCTATAAGTAAACTATCTTAGACGTAAAATATTTTTATTTATTTATTTATTTATTATTTTTAAACCTTCATAATTTATTCATAATAATCTTTCTATTGAAGTCTAATTATGGGCATAGAAGTGGTAGAACAATCATGTATCATCTCTTAATACGATTTGATGTGCCCCAAGGTTCTTTTTACTTGCTTTATTATTAATAGGAGATTTAATTCTATAATCACCTTGACCTTCTTAGGATCTAATTTTCTATCTTTTTTTTAATATTATACATTATAGTACGATCTTTTTTTTAATTACTAGAAATATTTTGTTAGGATTTAAAGCTATCCTAGATTTTTCAATATCTTTGAAGACTAGCCTTTACACAATCATGATGTGTTGTCCTAGACGACTAGGTGCTAAAATTATCAATAAATATTTTCAATGATTTGTGTAGTAGATCTCAAAAGTCATACAATATTATTCTTTAAAATGTTGCAAGAGCATTTCAAAGTTCAAAAGGCATGACTACATAAATAAAGGTGGCCCAAGATGTAATAAAAGTAATTTTAAGATGATCCTCTAAATCTATGGATATTTGATTGTATTTCAAATATCCGTCCATAAACATATAAAATTCATGACGTATTGCTTCTTTTAAAATGGTATTAATGAAAGGTAAAAAAAATGATCTTTTTAAGTATATTTGTTGAATTTTTTATTGTCTATACATACTTGGAGTTTTCTAATCATAGTCTTTGATCTTCTTTGCTGTATTTGTAAGATTTTTTGTTGGCTCTCATATGCATTTGCTAATATTGTATCTATAGAAATGAATAAGATATTTCAACCTATGTTAATGCACCTTGAGTCTAAGACTTCTTCTACATCAAATTCTTGATTATTATCTACTTTTATAAGAGGCGATGGTATTTGTCTTCTTCTCAAGATATTCATTGTCTTATATGGCTTCAAAAGAGACACATGAAATATAAGATGGATTTTCATAGACTCTAGTAGATAAAATTGATAAGTAATTAGATTGACTTATTTACAAATAAGAAATGGTACAAGTCTATAATAATCTAGTTAATCACATGAACAAATAGTTTTAATATTATAACAAAGTAATCATATCTTATTATCAATATAGAAATAAGGTTGTTCTTAGTAATAAGCATTTGTATTACTTTTTTGTTATTCTTGAGCCTCTTTTAGTTGTACCTTCATTGTTATATGTAGCTTAGATATATAATTAGGTAATTTTTTTGCTATAGAATTATCAACTTTTGAAAGATCAAAAGTATCAAGTCATAGATGATAACTATAATTAATAAAGAAAGATATTTATTGTATGGAAGAATATACCATATTATTATAAATAAACTCTACCAATGACAAAAGAGTTATTCAATCATCTTGTTGGTAACTAATGGTATAACTCAAATGCTGTTCGAAAACTTGATTTACAGGCTCTATATGTCCATCAATTTAAAGATGAAAAGTCGAAGATAGTTTTATGTCTACTTTTAGAATCTTAAAAAGTATTCTAAAAAATCTTGGTAGGTCCTCTTAATCCTAATTTATAAATACCTAAATACTATTTTTTTGATATTTCAAAAATTCAAAGTCTAAATGCCACAAAATTTATATATAAAATTTATTAATATGATAACATATATTCTTAGAAATATTTAGCCAAAAACTTATCAAATTGCTCTAGATATGGTTCAAAATACAACCACTAGTAAATCAGATCACTTACTGCTCTTAGATTATAAGTGCTGATTTCAACTTCCTATAACTCCTTCATTCTAGCTTAGAATTTATTAAGTAGTACATAAAAAGTATAGCCAAAAAAGTACTTTATTCAATCTAAGTTGCTAATCTTTCATTTCTTTTTATATGCATTGTCATCTTATGTGAAGTCTTGTTTGAGAATGCACTGGGTACCTAGCTGTAAAAGATAAAAAGAAATTAGAACAACAAGATTCTAACAACTCTAATGGAATTTTAAATAAACTCTATTTAAACCGTAATAATGTTAATCAAGCTTTAATAAAATCCAAAAGAAATCTTAAAGATGTTGTAAAAGAAACATGAAGAAATTATAAATTAACTTTAAAGAAATATATATATATAAATAATCCTAAAAATACAACAAAGATATCTTTAAATACTAAAAATAAAAATTTAAGATTCTTAATCAAATCTTAGATCAAATTCTAAATCCTAATCAAATCTTAATCCTAATCAAATCCTAATCCTAATCAAATATTAATCCTAATCAAATTCTAATCCTAATTCTAAACCTAACCAAATCCTAATCAAATCTTAATCCTAATCAAATTCTAATCCCAATTCTAACCCTAACGAAATCCTAATCCTAATCAAATCTTAATCCAAACTAAATCCTAAATCAAAACAAATCCATTGATTTCAATTCAAAATTTTCACATTCTTCACTAATTAAGTTAACAATAAGTACAAAAAATTTGAAAAGGATCAAAATTACTAAATAGAAGTTAGCTCAAAAATGTGCCTAGGTGTCCACTAACCTCCTTTTTCAACCTTGATGCCAATCTTCTAGAGCCAATTACTCCTGATTGAATTGTTATTTTACTTCCAAAATTTACACACTTATTATAAATCAAGCTAAATACTTCTAAGATTTTTTTTTCTTCAATCTAATTGGTAGATTGACAAATATCTAAGAAAACCTCACTAGTCTTTAAAACCCTGAATTCCAAGACTATAACCTACAAAAACCTTCATGTTTTTCAATTAAATTATTTGATCAAATCCAAATTTATATCACACATCTAGCACAATTACACCCACAAATCTAGAAAATTTCATTTATAGATCTATTATCAAACTCCTAAAATTCTCCAAAATATCAATCCTATTTTATTTTCTAAAAACTAGAGTCATCAAAAATAACATTGGATTTGCAAAACTCTTACAAAGTCATTATTTACTCAAATATTACAAAATTAGTACCTATAGAAATCCTATCAAGTCTCCTCTCAAATCCCACTCTTTGATCAACAAAAGAACCTTTGAATCATCATCGGGACTTGGTTTTGTGCCTTAGAGTCTGTTTTCAATTAAGGTTCATAAGTGGCCCTCTTTGAGTATCAATATCTAATTTTTCTTAATAGTTTTTGCTAAAACCAAATCCTTAATCTTTCTTATTCATGCCTATATCTTTTATTTTTCTAATCTATCTTATTTTTCCTTATTTATGGCCCTACAAAGTAAGTAGAGGTCACTTTTCTAAAAAGGAAGATTACCACTAAATTTTTTACTACCTTCTTATCTTTTATTCATATTTTTTTACTTTATCTTTAACTTGGCTCTTCTATAATAAGATCCATATTTTTATCTTTCACCATATAGTTGTGTTACAACATGATAGCATGTATTATGTCCAAAAGAATAAGAGTAAGTACAAAATCAACACCTTAATTTTAAGTGCTTATATCTCTTTCATAAAAATTCCAAATCATACAAAATTTACATCAAAATTATAGCCAAAAACCTAATTTCTTGAATTATAGCCTTTTGAGTTTAAATTTATTCTAAAGAGTAATCCAAATCCCTAATAAGGCCTATTGTAACCTCTTTGAAGTTCATTGGGCATGCCTTTTGGCCAATAGCAATGAAGATTTTTATCATCCATCTCCATTCATCCATATGAATATCTTTACTACACTTTTTGCTATTGAAATCCTTCTTTAATTCTTTTTCTTATAAGATTTATATAATATATGCCCTAAATATCAAATAAAAGAAACAAAATAAGATTTCAAGAATCACCAATGTATGATAAAGGAAGCTCTAAATATATAAAAACCATTATCAACATAAAATCAATTCCAATAATAGTCTTTTTAAGCAATCATTTTAAAGTAGTAATCTAACCATATTATGTAACTAATTAAAATTTAATAATGTGGCTTTTATCACATTATATAATAAATCATATATTAAATATAAATAAATAAATAAATAAATATATATATATATATAGATAATTTATATATGCATCATTTTCACGTAATAGCCAAACTACAATATGACAACGTTTTTCTTCTTTTAGAATATATAGGTGTCATTTCAAATAAAATAGGTAGTTTTTGAATTTGAACTTAGAAGCATCATAAGACTTAGAAGAAGGATTCTTAATATCATAAATAAGAAGATTAGAGGATATAATTCATTGAATTTGTTTGATAAGAGTTGAATCAACAATCAATATTGATTTTATTGCTCAAAGATGAAAATATTTTAGCTTTAACAAAATTATTCTTTCTTGATCAAAAGATGCATCTTTTTCTTTTGGTGTAAGATTAGAATGTCTGAAAATGGCATTTGATAAGCTTTATGATTTTCCAAATTGATAAGTGATCTTAAAATTAAATCTTGACAAAAACATGTTTCAATGGACTTGACAACAATTTAAAACATGTGCTGATATAAAGTATATAAGATTCTTGTGGTTAATATAAACAATGACTAGATTAGAAGTACCTTTTAGATAATGGTATTATTCTTAAAACGAATCTACAATCATAAAAAGTTCTTAATTATGAATCTTGTAGTTGATCTTAGTTATTAAAAATTTTGTTGAATAAAAAGCTATTAGGTGAATTTTATCATCTATTTCCATTTGTGATAATATGACACTCAAAGCAAAGTTTGATGCATTTATTTTCATAAAAAATATCTTAAAAAAGTCAATGCTATTGTATTACATGAAGTCTTGCTTAAGAATATAGAGAGCACCTGACTGTAGAAGATAAAGTTGTATTTTATAAATATACAAGAAGTTTAATAGGTTTCAACCATCTAAATATAAATTAATTTTAATTTCAATTCAAAAGTACTTAAAACCAATACAAAGTACTCAAAAAAATTCTTATTAGTAATCTCAATAATAATTAAATTCTAATTACTTTATTACTTTCATAATTAGATAATTTTGATTTCTCCTTGCAAGCTCTAACTCTAATCAATGAGTTTCAACAAGTTATAATTCTTAATTTGATTATCTATTTGATACAAGATTTTGCATATAAATGCTATTATAAGTCTATTATATCTTTAGAAAAATTTAATTTAATCCAAACTATAGATTATGAAAAAAAGTCCAAAAACTACATTGATGTCACTTGGCCGCCAACTTAAAAGTTGATACCTATATTCTAGTAGCGATTTTTCTATCTCATATCATTAACATTAATTCAAAATTAATATATAGCTTGATCTAAAAGTCTTCTACCACCATGCCGAATTTCACCTTGATCCAACTAATAGATCTTCAAATAATATAGAAACCCTATCTAATTCCAAATTGCTAATGTTTAATACCCTCTTATATCAAAACCTAGATATCTCTTAATTTCATAATTAAATTAATATAAAATTTTACACAAACTTAGCACATCCAATCAACCAAATACTATCAAATTTTGAATTGTAGATGTGACACTAATTGAACAAACTAGCAAAGAGTGCTATCCCTAATTATATTACATAAATTCCAAATCAATGATATAAATCCTAATTTTGAAAAAAAATTGCAAAGCCATTCTAAGCCTTTTAAATTCAAGCTTTATACTTTTAAAATTGATTTAAAGCTAGTTCACTAACTTTAATTTCTAATCTTCAAATATCTTCTTATTTTACCTTAGGCAATTGTTTTAGTAGCTAGAGGTCTAATTTCAATTCTATTCCACAAATGATCAATCTTTAGGTATCAATCTAACCTATTTTAGGAATTTTTTAGTCCAATACTACCTTTAATTTAATTCAAATATCAACCATATTAATTATTTATCTCTTTTAATATGATTTTATTCATTTATGGCCTTTTTAAGATAATAAAAAAATTTCTACAACTTAGAAGATAAAATTACTAACTAACTTTTAATCTATTTGCTATTAAGACAAGAAAATAAATTAAGAGGCTTTTATAAAAGCCATGTTAAAATATCTTAAATTATTATTAAACTATGATGATAAAATATTAATTAAAAATTTATTTTTGATTATATTTTTATTATATATTTGTGTTACAATATGACAATGTAACATAAAATTGATGCAAAAATAAAAGCTATTTTCAAAGCTTCAAATACTGCTTCTACTTCTTGATTCTATTGAAGTTTGTCTTTACAAATCAAATGTGTAAGTGGAGATGCAACTTCAGAGAAGTTTTTAATGAAGATCCGGTAGTAATTAAAAAATTCCAAAAAATATTCAACATCTCTTACCATTTTTAGGATCTTCCAATTCATAGTAGTTTAAACTTTCTTAGGATCTATCATAAGTCCATCATTTAAAATGATGTATCCTAAGAAGTCAACTTGAATTGTGTAGAATACATACTTTTCTATCTTGACATAAAGTCCTACATCTCTTAGTTTTTGTAATATATGACAAACATGAAGTTGATGTTCTTTTGTATTCTTAGAATAGATTAAAATATTATCTAAGTAATACACAACAAAGTCATCTAAAAATTGTTAAAAAACATCATTCATTACATATTCAAAAGCTATTAGTGTATTTATCTAAAAGGTATGACATTATATTCAAAATGTCTATACCTTGTTCAAAATGTAATCTTCCATTCATCTCCTTCTTTGATGTATATCAGATTGTATACTCTATTCTCATAGATCTATTTTTGTATAGATCTTAGTTTGATTCAACTAATCAAAAAGTTCAAATATCAAAGATAATAGATATATATTCTTGATAACAATTTTGTTGAGTCCTCAATAATCAATGTATATCTACAATGATCCATCTTTCTTCTTTATAAATAAAATTGGAGCTTTTGATAGGAATTTGGAATGGCATATGAAAATTTTAGCAAAACTTTCTTCAATATATTCCTTAAGTTCAGCCAATTTATTTTTTAATAAATTGTAAATTCTTCCAAATAACTATTTAGCTCCTTCTTAATGATCAATTGAGTAGTCATAGGGATAATATTTTGGTAGAACATCTACATTTTTCTTCTCAAATACTTCTTAAAAATCTTGATATTGGCTTTGAATGCCACTTGAAATCTTTCGACTATTAGAAACAAATGTAATATAAATGACATAAAGTAATCTTTTTTTTGCAACATATAAGAAAGTTCTTGCAGCTAAAAATATGGATTTAATTGTACTAGACTTTTGATTTACTACTTGATCAATTGTATTCTTAGTTACATTTTAAAAAAAATGAAGACTATAAAAAATCCAATCTATTTTTGGATTTTTTTTTTTTTTTTTACTATGATAAATCTAAAATGATTTCATTAGAAGGAGATTTAATAATATTAAATATTACAAAGCTTCTATAACCATTAGTTGTTACTTCTATAGGAAGAATTTCATGAGTAACATTTTTTTAAAGATAATGGATGACTATCTATGTCTTTTATGTGAACAAGTTTAGTTTTCTTCACTAAAACTATGCTATGTCTTTTAGCAAATTCTTCATCTAAGAAACACCTTGAGGCTCTTGAATCTAACAAGGTAGAGGCTTTGTGATGTTTAGGTCCTAAAATAACATTTATTATAAAACAACTAGAGGATTCTGAAGAGAAGATTCTAAAGAAAAAATAGGACCTTCACAAAGTATCATTTAAGGTTCTTGTCACATAATGCCATGATATAATACAACTAATGAATAAAAGAAAAAAGAAAGTATTATATTATAGAAGATCTTATTTTAAAATGTTCAAGCAAATTATCTTAGAAATATAGGTAATAATAAAAAGCTAGTAAAATTAAAATATACTAATGCTGCCTTTTTATAAAATAGGTTTTTATTTATTTATTTTTTAGGACCATAAATAAAGAAAAAAATAATAGATTAGAAAATAAAATAATTTAGGTATGTGTAAAAAAGAATTAAGAGTAGATTTTAGTAAAAATTACCTCAAAAAGCTAAGAATTGATATCCAAAGAGGACTGATTGTTAACTAAAGATGAAATTAGATCTCAAGGCACAAAACCGTATACCTATAGTGACTTTGGGATTCTTTTATAGATCAAAGAAGAAGGTTTGAAAAGAGACTTTTATAGGGATTTTTAAGAATTGATTTTATTTCAATCAAATTAATATTCAATTTTGAAAGATTTTTAAAGTTAATAATATTTTTGGTTGGTTTAGATTTTGAGAAATAAAACTATATTTTTATATTTGAGGATTTTTTGAGTGTGTCGTATGTGTATGGATAAATTTTGGATAGAGTGTTGCTATGCTAGTTATAAATGTGTATGCAAATTTTGAGATCAATTAAACAGTTAGATCAAAGTGTGTGAAGGTTTTTGTGGATTAAGATCTCAAAAATTGGAGTTTGAAGGTCAATGAGTATTTTTAAGATCTTTAAATTTTTTTTAATTGGATTGAATTGAATTTTTTTTTTTGAAGACTAGACTTGATTTCTAATAGTTTAAAAGAATTTTTGAAAAAATTCAATAGTTCAAAAAAGTGATATTGGTACTAGAAGTTCAATATTTAAATTGGAGTGAGATGCCAGCCAACACCTAAGTAGATTTTAGGATTTTTCTTCCATTTGATAAGTGTAATTATCTTCCAATTTTTTGTATTTTTTTAACTAGGAGATTGAGAGGTGTGTAAAATTTTAAGTAAGATCAATAGTTTAATTAATAGATATTAAAATTCTAATCTATCTTAGAATTAATTTGAATTGGTTAGATTTTGGTTAGGATTTGGTTTAGGATTTAAGATTTTTTTTGGGTTGATTTTAGGATTTAGGATTTATTAAGGATTTAGGATTTTTCTAAGATTTTATTTAGAATTTAGAATTTATTTAGGATTAAGTTTTGGATTTTGGATTTGTTTAGTATTTAGAATTTATTTAGGATTTAGAATTTATTTAGGATTTGATTTAAAATTTAGAATTTGTTTAGAATTTATTTAAGGTTTAGTTTAGGATTTAAAATTTATTTAAGATTTGGTTTAAAGTTTAGAATTTAGTTAGAATTTGACTTAGGATTTAATTAAGATCCATTAAGATTTCAATTGGAATTAAAGTAAGATTTGATTAAGATTTATTTAAGATTTATTTAAAAAATTTCTAATATTTCTTTAAGATTTCTTATGGATTTCTTGTGGATTTCTTTAAGATTTTTTAACATCTAATTATTATTTTTTTATGATTTTTTATAATTTAAAAAAAAATTATTTAGGATTTCTTTATATTTCTTTTATAATTCCTTTAAGATTTCTTTTGGATTTGATTAAAGTTTAATTAGAATTATTAAGCTTTAATTAAATTTTATTTAGAATTCTATTAGAGTTGTTAAGATCTTATTGTTATAATTTCTTTTCTATCTTCTACAGTTAGATGCCCAATACAACCTCAAGTAAGACTTCATGTAATATGACATATTTGGTGAATTGAAATTGAAAAGCTTGAGGTAGAAGGTACTTAGAAATTTTCTTGGATTATTTGAATTATGGAGAAGGAAGGCAAGAGTTGAAAGAGGAGCTATGGATTGTGCTTCAATTGGAGCTACAAATAGAGGTACTAGTAGAAAATAAGATATATATTTTGATCTCAACTCTAAAAGCATGTTTGAGGCCTTTGCATTATTCATGTAATAGCAACAAATTAAAAAGTACCAAGAAGATATATCAAATAAAATATTATAGGTAGTAATAGATAACATTGATTAATTTGAAGGAAAGGATATTAAAAAATATTTAAAGTGCTATGTAAAAAAAATAGAGTTGAAGCATGTTCTAGAAAAGGAGATAATTTAATTATTTGATTTAGCTATTACATCAAAGATAAGAAATTATGTAAGGTCTATTATAAGATATTGTAGAGATTCATGGGAGAAATTATCTCAAGCATTGAAGGATGAGTTTTTCTTGGAGGATAGTGATTGGATTACAAAGAAATTATTTTTTGAATGGATTGAAAGGCCTAAGAAGGATCTTCTAAAAATATAATTTTTGAGAAAGTTTAAAAATTAATATTCTTGTTTATCAAAGAAAGAAAGGCAATTATTGGATCTAATTAAAGTGGAGTTTTTTCTTCAAGTGGCTGATAGAGAGTTATAAGAGAAGTTAGAAAACTTGCTTGAAAATAAATAAGAAGATGAAGGATTAACAACAAATTAAAAAGAAGTAATAGAGGCAGTAGGATTGCGTGCAAAAAGAGAAAAGAGAAAGAGTAGGATGGATATTCAAAGACCATTGCAAGTATCTCAAGTAAAAATATCTGCTATCAATCCTTCATCTATGATTCAACCTTCAATAGCCACATCAAAGAAAGAAAAAATGTGTATTGATGAAATCTTATAAAAGATGAGAGAATTACAAATAAAATTTATAAAGCTTGAAAAAAAGAGTCAAACTTCAAAGATACCAAGAAGATAAAATTTAGGACCAATAGAAGGTGTAGTACATAAGTGCATGTGGTGTAATAGCACAAATCATTTAAGAAGGGAATGTGAGTATTTTATAGAGGTGGTACATAAAGGAGTTGTGTTATACCATCTTTGAAGATGTTTGTGGGAGATGCTTTTAAAGTACATACAATCTCAAGCAATGAAGTATCAACATATTGGATAGAAGAAAATCTTAATAAATATTCAAATATAAATCTTGAGTTTCTAAGAGAATCTAATTCTTTGTGGAAAAATACAATGAATTGTGTTGAAAGAAAAAAATTTACTAGAAATGATTTAAAATATATTGACAATAACATTTGGCAAATTATTGGGTGGAATGATCTAGTAGATGGATTATTGGTACATATTCAAATTACAAGGAGTCAATATGAAGCATTAATAGAAGAAAAACAAAGGAGAGATGAAAATAATGAAAGGCCATTAAAAAGAACTACAAGGGCAAAAAAAATGTGACAACAAAAGAATTCTATGTATAAAGAGACAATAAAGAATATTTCTACAAAAGAAAGAGAAATTATAAAAGAGAGAGCAAAAACTCATGCTTATAAATTATAATTGGATATTGAGTCTCTTATAGATTTAAAAAAAATACTAAAAGAATGGATTTTAAGTAAAAAGGTTAAATTCATAATTTATAAAATTTTAGAAATTATAAAATAAGAATTTTATGAAATTATTATTGGTACAATAAAAAAATAGTAATTTATTTGTGATACTATGATATCAAATACTTAAGATAAAAATAAAATAAGAAGCAATGAAGATGAAAAAGTTGAAATGCAAAATATTGGAGATATCTTATGACTCAAATTTACAGGAAAAAAAAGAGTGATTCAAGCTTCTAGTCATTATTCTTGAAGTCATTGGACAAGGGCTAGTACAAAAATTTTGATAAAATTGGAAGATTTAGAAGAACTAGTTATAGCATTGATTGATCATGATTCTTAAATTAATTTGATATTAAAAGAATTATGTAAAAAAATGGTCTATTAATATTAAATATGAGTAGATGTTATGAACAACAAATAATTCAAAAGAATTTTTGTATAGAACTTGTATAAATATCAAGGTGACAATAGAAGTTGCTATTCATGAACAAAATTTCTTTATGCAAGACATGTCTATATATCCTATTATATTGAAACAACCACATATTATTACTACATAAATGAAAATAAAGATAATAGATGATAGTTTGGCCTATGCAAAGATAAAAAATCAAGATGGAAAGAAGGCAGTACAATTTTTGACAGTCTGTACAAATCATGAAAGAAATTGAGTTAATTTGAAGAAACAACCTTTGCTAAAGATACAGAAAGAATTTAAAGATCTAAATGACTCAAAGGATTTTTATTAAAAGCTATTGTAAAGGGGGGTTGTAATAATAGAAGAGGTGATGGCTTTTTGTCTAATAGAAGACATAAATCCATTATAAGATTATCACGGGATGGATATATTTCATTCAAAAATATAAATAATTTGAAAAGGATAGAAAAAAAAATGTCAAAAACATGGAACATGAGTTAAAGATATGTAGAGTGATTGATGAAGATAAATGCATATTAGAGGTGTTTGAAGAATCTTGCTTTAGTAATACTATAGATAATTTATAAATATTATTGGATTTAGATTTTGAAGGTGGTGATAAGGTAATAAATATATATTCTAAGTAAATTTTTGATAGTGTGAAAGAATATGTAGATAAACATGAAGTGAAGGTGAACATAAAATATAAAACTATTGTAAAGAAGGTTAAATCAATGGAATTGCCACTACTATCAAATTTTAAAGAAAGGGTTGAAAAGACTTCTATGCAATTTAATTTGAAAGATCTAAGAAAAATAAGTCATGAATTCAAGGATGAATTGATATTAAATGGTTTGAAATTTGGATGTAACGAATTTTTAAAGAATGAAGAGAGATATTTCAAAGAAATATTTTCACAACATGGTAAGACATTTGCATTTGAATCACATAAAATAAAATGCATTGATCTAAGTATTATAGTACATATAGTTATTTTCACAATTCCACATGAATCATAGAAATTGATGCCAATTCTAGTTCCAAAAGTTCATTCACCAAAGCTAATCAAATTATTTAATGAAAAGATTATAATAGAAATTTTAGAACCATCTATTTTATCATATTACAATTGGTGGTTCATAATATCTAAAAAACATAGAATATTAAGGTTTATTCAAGATATGTAATCAATAAAAAAAGTAACTATTAGAAATATGAGTTCAAATTTAATTATGGATGAGTTTGCAGAGTCATTTATGGAGAGAGAAATTTATTCTATGAAAGATTTTATTCATGATATGATCAATTTTAATTAACAATATAAAATAGAAATTTAACAACTATGAAGACACCATTAGAAGTAGTCAAAATATGTATATTACTATAAAAGGCTATAAATTTTGTGGTACATATGATGCATGGAATGTACAGGGTATTAAGGAATTTTAATCCAAAAATAATAATAACTTTTGTAAATGATGCACCAATTAAGGGATGTAAAGAAGAAAAAAAGATAGAACATTGGATTCAAAGGGATGCAAGAAGTTTGTGGCAGATCAAATTAATAATTGTCAAAATTTTTTAATAAGGTTAAAAGAAGTTCATTTAATATTATTGAGAAAAAAATCCATGTTTGTAATAAACAAAGTTTTGGTGGTAGGACACATGTGTAGATCATATGGACACAAGGCAAGTATAGAAAAGATGGATATTATTAAAAAAAATAAAAGAATGTATATAGAAAAGGTTTTTAGGTACATGTATTTTCTATCATATATGGATGCTTCATTTTTCATATGTAGCTGATCCATTGTATGAGTTATTAAGAAAGAATAAAAAATTTCAATGGAAAGACGAACAAAAAAAGATATAGAAAAATTGAAAGAACTTCTTTCTTCACCATCAATTTTGAAGAAAATAAATTATAAATGTGGAAGGCTAGTAGTATTAACAGTTGATGCAAGTCAAATCAAAATAAGTTGAATAATTGGATAAGATAATGAACAAGAGAATAGATATGTAATAAGCTTTTGAACAAAGATTTTGGGTGCTAGGCAAAAGACATATGCACAAATCAAAAGAGAATTATGGGATGTAGTAATAGCTATGAAAAATGAAAAAGAATATTTGATTGGTACATCAATCGTCATAGAAAAAAATTATCTACTTTTATTGGACATGATTATAAGTTGCTCAATTCTTAATATTGATATGTTAAAATGGATAGCATATATAAAATCTATAAATCTAGAATTTAAATATATTATAGGAAAAAAAAATTTAATTATAGATATGTTATCAAGAATAAAATATTACAATGAAGAAGACGTGATTGATTTAAAAGATGATGCAGGTATAAATATTTATGCTAATGCATTATCAAAGGAAAAAGATGTATGTTTAAGTACATCATTGAAAATATTTTCAAGAAATTTATATGAAAGAGAATAGAAAGATATTGAGGAATATTTAAGTACATTAAAATAATAAGAAGATTGGACAAATCAAGAATTTAAGAAAATCCATAAAAAAACCTATGGATATTTTTTATGAAATGGATATTTATGAAAATATCCAAAGAGAAGAGAAGAAGTACCAAAATAGATTATATGTGGTTTAGAAGCTCAATAAAATATTATTAAGAAATTTTATAAAAATTTATAGGTAGGGCATTAAGATATTTGGATGATATTTACTAGGTTAAAAGAAAAATATTGATAGAAGGGCATGTACAAAGATGTAAATTTTTTTGTGAAATCTTGTAAAAGTTACCAAATATATTCAAATATTTGACTAAAAGCTTACAAAGATTATATCCAACATATCTTTTAGCTTTACATTATAAGTGGGTGGATTTAGTGGCAATAATTATAGAACTTAGAAAAATAAAGTATTTGATTCTTGATTAAGAAGATTTATTAAGTATGATTGAAGAACAAGCATTCAAAATAAAGAGTATTGAAGATATATGTTGTTTTTTTTATTAAAAGATGTTATTTATTGTGATGTTTGTATTGAAAAAATTACAGCTAATAGGAGTAAATTGGATGCAAGAAAAGTATAAGAATTCTTTAGTAGAATAGGAATTAACCTTTTTGAACAATAGCATATAATTTAGAAGGTAATGGTAAGAGTGAGCATGGACATTCACCTATTGTTAAGACATTAGTAAAGGCATGCAATGGCAAAGTATATGAATGGCCTAAAGTACCATTTGTATTATGGACTAATTGTATAACTCATAGTTTAATAATAGATTATATATCTTTTGAATTAATGTATGGATAAAAATCAATAATGCCAATAGAAGAGGTAGTGCCTATATGGAATATATTGCCTTTAAAGAATGATTTCAATAGGAAAGAAATTTTAGCATTATTGATTCAAGAATTAGAAAGAAGGCCTAATAATATTGAAGCAACAATGGAGAGGTTGAAAGAAACAAGGAAAAAGAATAAAGAAATATTTGATAAAAAATATTGACTATGACCTAAGGTAATTGAAGATGGTAATTGGATGTTGATTTATGATAGTAGCTTAGACAATCAATATAATACAGTAAGAAAGTTTGCAAAGAGATGGTCAAGACATTATGTTGTCAAATAAGTATATGATAATAGAATATACTTATTACAAGGACTTGATGGTATATAATTGAAGATATCTATAGTTGATAAATAAATCAAATTATTTAAATAAAGAAGTGAAGCTATTTTTTTTAATGAAGAAAAAAATCTATTAAAAGATATTAAGATGGAAATAGAAGAGCAAATGAAAGATAAAAAATTTAACCAAGTTGAAGAATATTCTATATCAATATAATAAAAAAAACTTAGTGCATATTAGAGGATGTACAAGTTTGAGGAGATGAATGTCATGATGTAATACAACTAATGAATGAAAGAAAGAAGAAAAAATTATATTATATAAGATATTATTTTAAATTATTAAAAAAAATATTTTAAAAATATAGATAATAATCAAAAGATAGTAAAATTAAAACGTGCTAATACTACCTTTTTATAAAATAGGCTTTTACTTACTTTGCAGGACCATAAATAAGACAAAATAAAATAGATTAAAAAATAAAATGATATAGGCATCTGTAAGAGAGAACTAAGAATAGATTTTAGCAAAATTATTATAAAAAACCAAGAATTGATACCCAAAGAAGACTAGTTGTCAATCTAGATCAAAATTAGACCTCAAGGCACAAAACTGTGCACCTATAGTGACTTTGAGATTTTTTTGTAGATTGGAGAGTGCAGTTTGAGAAGAAACTTGCAAAGAGATTTTTTGGGTACTGATTTTATGTCAATCAAGTTAAATAAAATAAAATAAAAAATAAAAAATAAATGTAATAAAATATTTTTCTAATTTATTTAAATTTATAATTTAAGTTTTGTAATTAAAGATAAAAGATTTAAGATTTGTTAGTAAGAAGTTTAGAAGAGCTTTGGAATCAAAAGTATAATATTTTGACTCTTAGGCCATTTTATGTGGGAAGATAAGATGAGCGAAAATGGACTTTATTTCTATTGGTTGAAAATCATGGTCAATGGGCTTTAAGATGTTATCTAGAACTATACTAGAGTCTAGAACCACTTTAAGATGATCCATTCAAGGCAAGTCAAACCATTCAAGGAAAAAAAATCTATTTAAAATTTAGAAGTTGGATTTCAAAAGTATGTATTTTGGACTAGAATTTGGATGAAAAAAATGTGTAATTTAGAGTAGTAATGAAGAAGATATGGTTTTTTAAAGTTAGAATGTGATTTTGGTACCTATTGTTATTCTTTTAAGTATATGGAGGATTATAAAAAAGCTTTGAAAAATCAAAAAGTGAGGTTTGAAAGTAAACTTAAAGAGCTATATTTTATGTAAGAAAATTGATATATTCTAATTTAGAATAAAGAAAAAAGAGCTATTAGAAGTTAGTATTCAAAACTAAGATTCGTAAGTAATTTTTTTTAAATAGAGGTTTTGGTTTTTTTCACATCTTAAGTTTTTGGAAAAAATTTTAGCTCAAAATTTCTACAAATATAGATGACTATATTAAAAATTTGAATATGAAAAGTTCATGGTATTTGAGTATTAGATTTTTGAGGTATGAAGAAATTAGTGCATAGGTGCATAAAAATTAACATATTTAGTATGTGCTAGAGATTAGATAATATCTAAAGACTTTTAATGAGTTTATGGTTGAATTTTTGTATAAAGATAAAAAATAATATAAGTTAACTTGCAAAGAATTTTGAACCTAGTTAGATAGTTAGATTAAAAGTAATTTGGTAATACATATATGAAAGAGATGTCTATAAGAGTAGAAGTAATTTTAGGATATCTAGTCACATATTAGGTACTCTTGTGCATTCTAGACTTATATAATTGATATAATTTTCTTCTTGAAGACAAGCTATAAATCATATTTGTGTTTTAAAATCTTTTAATTTATTTGAGTAATATTATATTATAATTTTTTATAGTATATTAAAGTTAATTAAAATATATAATATATTTATAAATTTTGATATATATTAGAGTGGTTAATAGGTTAATTTAAAAAGAGTTGATGTACAAAAAATTATTTTGAGGTTTATCTATGTTGATTATAGTGTTTAAATTATATAGGATTTAGATATTTAGTATAAAATTTAAGAAGAATATTGGAGCTTAAAAATAAAGATTCAAACCTCTAAAAAACTTATTTGGAAGAATGAAAGTAAGGTATGGATGGATGAAGGCAAAAGATAAAGATCTCCATTCCTATTGGTCAAAGGCCATATCCAATAGGCATTCAATAAGCTATCTCCAACCATAGCAAAGATGTCAGCATCTTCAAAAAGAATATTTGAGAATTAAAAGTAAAGATTATAAGATTTAGAATTTGGACTACAATTTGTATAAAAGTTTTAGTGGATTTAGAATTAAAGTGATGCAGTTATAGCTTTTTAAAGTTAAGCTATTTTTTTAAGATATATATTATTCTATTTTAAAGATACAAGGAATTTTATGATAGATTTTGGAGATTGGGAGTCACGGCCACAAGGATGATTTCAAGATCTATATCTTTTGTGAAAGAAGTTTTGCATTTAGAGTTTGTATGAAGAAGTTATAAAGCGTTGAAAACAACACATGTAATTTAAAGGCAGTAAGTGAGTTGTTTTATTAATAGTAATGGTTGGAGCCATATCTTGAGTTTTCAAATGAATTTTTGGCTCAAATTTTCTAAAAATATGTATTATTAGGTTAAAAAGCTATATATCAAAATTCTATGGTATTTGAATACTTAATTTGTAAGATATGAAGAAAATTATACATAAAAATATGTAAGCAAGGATTTGAATCTACTATTAGAGTTTTGATGATATTTCAAGATTTCTAATGAATTTGTAGTTGAAATTTGATGTAGTAGTTTTTAAAAATACATCAATATTTTAAGTAAAATTTTTATTATTTTTAAACAATTAAATTATAAAATATGAGCTATTGAAGTTTGTAAAAATTTCACCTTAAGGATATATAAATTTTTATAATATTTTTATCACATTTTTAGTGATCTTTGATACTAAGGGCTTATACATTGATGTAATTGCCTCTATAGGAAAAATTTTATATATAAAATTATTTTTTTTTTTAATCTTGAGGCTTAATTGAGTAATTAGTGATAACCAAAAGCCCAACTTTTTTTTAAGGCAAATTCTCTCTACTCTGACATATTGGTGCTTCTATTGAGAGAGCCTTAAGAAACTAAATTTTTCAACAAGTTAAAATGGAAAATAAAATTCTAGGATTTATTTTATCAAGTAGAATGGATGTCCATGATTTATTCAAGGCATTTGCTTAATTTATAGAAGAGAGACAACAAGTACATGGAGACAATAGAAACACCACCAAAGCTTTATAAGTAATAGTGGATAAGTGTGGTTGTCATTTTACTTATTCTACATATTCCTTTCAGAATAAATCTGTAGAAGGGAGATTCAAACACAGAGAAAGACTATCTGCATGAGCTTACATATTAGGATCACATAATTAATTATATTCTGAATTACTAAAACACCAAAGAATACTATAATGCTTTCTCCCACTGATAATACTCCTTTACAAATTGATAACAACAATGTGTAATCCTACACTCTCAAAAGATCGCTCAAAATACATAAATTTCATCTAATACCAAAAATAATAGTCTTCCACTCCAACCAATCTTGCTTCACATGATTTTTGTAATCACAAATTTCTTCTATCAAAACACAAACAACTCTCAATTAACAAAAATTATTATCTTCCATCTAGAATCAATCTTCCATAGAATGTAATAAAAAACTTCTAATATCTTTTCATAATAATTTAATTACATAGTACTCTAATTACATATTCAATATGTCATAAATCAATCTCTGATTTATTCCATAGATTCACTTCATAGTATTCAGAAACTATCCATTACTCTTTAATTACAAAAAAAATAAAGAGGTAGTATTAAACTTACCTCGATTCATGACTATCATAGTTTGGCCCTTCCCATATCATCTTCAACTTACTTATTCTTTACTTCTGAAATTCTAGATTTTAACCATTATTTCCTATTTAACTATTTTTTACAACTAATTCAATCATCCGACCTACTGAGTTGTCAACCCTAGAATTGATTAATCTACTTTATCCATATCTTACAAAAATAAATTTTTATCCATTCTACATAGTCCTACTCTTAATTGTGCAGCATCTTTGCAAACGCAAAATTGATACATATCTAAAAAAAACTACTTAACAAAATTCTACAAAATTGCTATCTCTCTGGTCCACCAAATTGTTCAATTTCTGCATTATCTATTTTTAATTCTACCAATCTTAGTTCTAAATGCAAACCTTCATTCTCTTCCAATCCTTCTATTGGCTCCTTCTTCAATTGGGTTGAAAAGTCTTTATTGTACTCTCCCAATTCACGGACTTGAGCCTCTAATTTCAAGATGTTAGCATCTCTCAATTCCAATTGGTGTTGATACTGACTCATCCCTTCTGGAACTTCAAAAACTAACAACATTGATACTTGGGACTAACCACTATTGACTAAATCATCTATCAATTTTGACACTTGAGCATTCAAAGCCTTAATTTCAACCCTCAACTACTTTGTTTCACATCTATATTAGTCACTCAATATCGCTTTCTCTTGCATTAATAACTTTACTTTTTTCCATTCTACTTGTAACTGGCACTTGACTTTCTCCCATTCCAAATCCCATATCTGGCGACATTCGAGCAATTCTTTTCGTTGACCTTCGACAATCTGTAATATGCATTCTTTTTCTTTCATCCAAGCTTCTTGTTTCTATAAAAACCTCTGCTCCAATATCAACTTGGACTTTGTATTTTCTTAGATGATCTGCTCTTTTTCTACAATTCTTTGATTTTGCTCCGATATCATCTTTTTGCTTCCTTCCAATTTTTGTTTGTCACTGCCCTCTACATCCAATGCTCGTACCATACAATGTATTTGTAAAATGAACTTTAATAAAGCATTCTTAAGGTGTATGCCTTTTGATAGTCGACCTTGTAGAAATGCCAACTGATTCATATCTAACAAAATTTGGACTTTATTCTCCTCCTCTATTGTCGAGTGAATTAGAGCCACTTCCAATGCCACTTCTAGAATTGCCTCCTATGCCAATGTATGATTGGATTCTCCAATTTCATATACTACATCCCTTGAATTGATAATCAGTATCAATAAATTTTTTTTATCTTGTTGAAGTATTAGCAAGAATACATTTTTCTCTACTATTGGCATTGCTTGACTTAATGTAAATGCAATCACTGCATACACATAGTTGGAACAAAGTAATGCTATAAACTTCTCTATTTTGTGCTTGGCTTTCATTTTTGCATGAATATGAGTTGTTGTATAAGTTGTCCAATTAAACATCATCTCCTCAAGCATCTCTACCACTGCAAACAATAACCATCTTGACATGTATGTAGTATGTCGATACAAGCCTAAATACCTTAGCACAAAGCACAACCATTATATGAGCTTTGGTGTAATTGCCTTAGCCGTCAACCAACCTTGGTTCTTCTCAAATGATGACATTCTACCTTTGAAAAACCTTCTTTGGCTGAAATCGCTTGATTCTTTGATCTCTATCGCAAGCTCTTCAATTGAAAGATATAACACCTTTTTTAGGATCTTTTCATCAATACTGATAATGTACCCTTGTATTACGTTCAAATTCATCCTCTGGATCATAATTTGTGATGTATTCTTCTACTAATGCCACATTAATTGAGGGCAAGCTATCTGACCTTTGTAAGAACTGAAATATTTGTACATTTTGGAAATCTTGTATTCTTCTTGGCATCCAATAGATCTCCAATTTCATAGTTTCCATATTAATAATGATTACTACGGTATCATACTGTAATTACTTACAGTATGTAAAAATTAGTGAAAACATGTAATATGTTTATAAGTCTTAATGTGAGTTAGAATAGTTAGTATGTTAATTTAAAATGAATTGAAATAAGAAAAATTATTTGGAAGTTAATCTAGTTTGATCATAGAGTTTATATTATATAGGATTTAGATAGTTAGTATAAAGATTAAGGGAAGGGAGGAGTTAAAAGATGAAAATATAACTAGAAGGAGGCTTATTGGGAAAGATGAAAGTAAGGCATGGTTGAATGAAGGCAAGGGGTGAAGAACTTCATCCCTATTGGTCGAATACCATATCCAATGGGCTTTGAGGAGGCTGCCCGAGGCCATATTAGGAATTAGGGTTCCTCTTTCGAGGCCATTCGAGCTTTTGAGGCTAGGGTCAGAAGGTTTAGGGTTTTGGGTATAATTTGGGTGAAGATTTTGTGTGATTTCGATTTTTTATGGAAAAGATATGAATGTTCAAAGATAAGGTGTCAATTTCGTACCTACTGTCACTTCTTTTGGGCATCACATACGAATACGGAGAGCAACGGAAGATCGGCGACTGGATTTGGAGGGAGCATTTTCTCGGCTACACATTCTACTTACTGTATAGTGAATTCTAAGATTGGATGAAGGAGTTATGAGGCGTTGAAGATAGCACTTGTAATTTGAAGGCAGTAAGTATATCGTTTTGTTGCTAGTTATGGGTGAAGCCATATCTTGAGTTTTTGGACGAATTTTTGGCTCAAAATTTCCACAAGTGTGTGTAATTGGGTTAAGAAGCTTTAGATCAAAGTTTCATAGTATTTGAATAATTACTTTGTGAGTTATGAAGGAAGTTGTACACGGGTGTAAAAAAGCTAGGGTTTGAAGCTACAGTTAGGGTTTTCAAGATATCACAAGATCCAAGACGAATTTACGGTTGAATTTTGGTGTGGTAGTTGCTAAAGATATATCAGTACTTCATGTAAACTTTGGAGTTGTTTAGACGGTTAGATCGTAAGTTATGAGCTGTTGAACTTCGGGAAAAATTCCTCATAAGGATATATAAGTTATTTATAACACCTTATCAAGTATTTTGGTGATCTTTGGATTTTAAGGCTTGTATATTGATGTAATTGCTCCAAAGGAGAGGAGTTTATATATATAAAATTGTTACCCTTATATTTCAAACTTGATTGAGTATTTAGTGACAGCCAGAAGCCCATCGCTTTCTTGAGGCAAACTCTCTCTACCTCGACAACGGATGGTGGTCTTAAATTGTATTTAGCTTTCATATTTCGTCTACTTTCATCTCTGCCCATAGTTCTCTTTACACTTTCAATCACCATGGTATACACTCTTTTAAGCTCTAACCATTAATGCTACTCTCTTGTACTCCCAAAACACAAGAAATTATAACACAAAAAAATAATAAAATGCGATACCACAAAATGACCTTGAATGGATGCCCCACTTCTGTTCTTTTATCTAGTGGTCATAACAACAATATGATACCCATGCTGTCTATTTCTCCCGCCATCCCAACTGACCTACTACTAATTATATTTCAACTAACTTTTCAGCCACTTCTACACTCTAGTCTACTTATACCAATAATTGAAATCTATCTTAGGTTTTAAGTATAATACAGCCTTAAATAGTTCTTGTCAATACGTATATTGAATTGGTGGCCCATAAAATCTTCCTATTAAACTTATCCATTAAAAAATCCTTCAATTACCTGATATGGACTATGCTATTGGACTTGAATTTTTTTTTAAAAATTATTAAAATAACTATCATAAAGTAAGACCAAATCAATGGATATAAAGCTTTTAGATTACAATTTACTATTGTAGTAACTCTTCTATCATTTCTCAATAGCTTCCATCGTTAAAAGAGTAGTAGCTCAAATTTCATCCAATTCTTCCAATTTCACCAACCGGTATTGTATGGTCTCTTTATCACTTAGTCATTCATCCATTGTAATTTTTAAACTCTGGACTTCTAGTTCTATAAGTAAGATCGCTTCTTGCTTGTAAACCAACTTGAACAAGGTAGAATTGGTTGCGATTTTATATGCAATACGATAAGTCCTTAAGGCTGCAAATAATTTGGTATCTCAATCTATGCCCACTCTCGAAATAGTCTTAGTTGATATCTTGCATAAAATATTGTTGGTCTTTTTTATTTGTCTATTAGCTCAAAGATGATATAGAGTTATTTTCCTATGCTTGATCTTGTACATATCCATCAAAGCTGTAATTGTAAAATTAATGAAATAGATTCCACGATCACTAATCAATTCTTTAGGACACTTAAACCGAGTAATAATATTCTTGTGTAGAAACATGGCGATAGTATTGACATTATCATGTCGTGTGACAACAACCTCTGCTTATTTGGTTACATAGTCCACGGCAACTAAAATATACCATTTCTATCCATGTCTTGACATTGGTATAATTCGTCCAACAAAATCAATTCTCTATTTCTCAAAGGATGCTTTGGCCAAAATTAGGACTAACGGCATGGCAAAAGTGCCAATTAGTTAATCAATTCTTTGACATGAATCACATCGACAAACATATTGGTGTACATTTGAAAACATTGTTGGCCACCAATATCTGACCATTAAAGCTTTCCAAGCAGTACCATATTACTAGCAAAATGTCCACCACAACTATCCAAGTGGCAACTGTCCAATATTAATTGTACTTCACTTTGAAAGATACATCTTCATAAAATGCCATCATTTCTTTGCTTATATAAAGTATCACCAATCATTATATATGGTGTACTTTTCAAAATTAAATGTTTCTTAAGTTTTTTTCTAAATACAAGTAGAAATACTTGGAATGTCAAAAAATGAATTATTTCACTATATTTCGATGAAATCACATCCACAACAAATAAATCAGCATCGAGAAGTACATCAAGAATAGGTTCATTGCCTAGGATATTGGACAGCCAAGATAAATGGTCAATATTTACATAGTTCTTTCCATGTCTTAGGATAATAATAAAATTAAATTTTTTTAGTAGTAATATCTATCTAGCAATGCATCCACTTAACTAAGGCTTATTAATCATGTATTTTAGGGCATCATGATCCACATAAAATATAAATGGATAAACCAGCAAATAATATCAAAATTTTTAAATTGAATATATCATGCCCAAAGCTTTCCATTTAGTAGTAGTGTAATTTTGTTCGACAACCACCAATTGTCGATTGACATAATATATTGGATGATTAAAGTTCTTTTCATCTTTTTGACTTAACACAGATCTAATAGTAACATTGGATATATCAACATACACATGAAATAGCTTTATCCAACAAGAGGCTACTAATATTGGTATAGATATTAATTTTTGCTTCAATTCTTCAAATGCTACTTTACATTCTTTGATCTAAATTGGAGTGGTTCCATCCAACAGAGGTTTCTTTAAAAGATTAGTCAGAGATTGATAAATGAGTATAAAAAAATGAATAAATCATTGATAATAACTGACATGGCCAACAAAACCACGAACACCCAATATTGTCTCTGGTCTTGGCAGGTTCATTATGTACTAAAATTTATCTGGATCAATAGCAATACTACATCTGAAGACTATGTATCCTAAGAGTTTTCCAAATGGAATACCAAATTGGCATTTATCAGAGTTCAACAATATCTCATGTGTAGCACATTGATCCAAATATTTACCTAGGCATTTCACATGATCCTACTTTATATTAAAAGTACAAAAATCATCTAAAAATATCTCCATAAATATTTGTAAGTAATCTTGAAATACCTAAGTCATCACCTTTTGAAACGTGGCTGGAGCATTACATAATCCAAACGACATAATGCAATAAGCAAATGTTCGTTAGTGTGTAGTGAAAGTAGTCTTTAGCTAATCTTCATTTGTGATTTTAACTTGATTATAATCAAAAAATCACAACATAATACTAAGGTATTTTATTTGTTGCCAAGTTAATAATTTGACATAAAGGTTTCGTTGCCTTTTCTTATTTCAGCTCCCTCACCAGTTCTAATCCATTCATCAAGTCCAACATATTGGAGGTACTCAATTCTGATTCTACTGCACTAATCCGGTGTACATTATATTTGTTCATTCAATTTGTAATAACATGATTAAAATTTTCTATATCTGGTGAGTATATCAAATATTCTCTTACTTCTCTACATTGATACACTACTCTATAGTATTGAGCTAACTTGAAAGACACTCTCTCTTTTGGTATGACGGCATCTTTATTAGAACTAAGCTCATCGTGAGATGTCAATCCAGATACTGGCATTTGAGATTCTCCATTATAATATACTGGGTACATTTGTAACATCATCTTGTCTTTGCTTCTCCCAATCATCAAAGTACCATGATCTCAATCATTATTGGCTTTCGCTTGATAAAGCTACGGTCTTCTCAATAAAATTGGATATGATAAAGTTGAATGTTATAACCAAAAAATGATATAGTCTATTTTGTATTCAATATTGATAATTATGGTCTAAATATTTTATAAGATATCCATTGGTTTAACTTGGCTATGATTTGCCATCCATAATACCAATGTTGTGGGTACTAAATGTGCTAAGTCTAAAGCATCTATCGTATCTGCGTTCATTAAATTGATATTGGAGCCACCATCCACTTGGACTCCAGAAATCATAACGCCATCTATTGATAAGTCGATGGTTGGCATTCCTGGGTTAGGATTCAAATTGGCCTCAAGAACTTCTTTATTACATTGCCTACGTCATATTAATAATGAATTCAATATAGAATGATACTTTGGTACAATTGCTAAAAGTTGTTTTATCAAAATAGAAGGCTAAATAGTATCCAGATCTTTGAGAATATCATAAGGCTCCATGTTTAAAGAAATTTTCAATACTCTCTTTCTTTTAATTTGTTTTAGCTTTATCTCTTGAGGTAATATATTTTTCTTTTCTAGATTTGGACTTTGAAAAATTGGAGGAGCTTTCTTGGAATGTCCGTCCACGAGAAGATCTTTTAATGGATAAGATGTCTCTTGGAACTGCATAAAAGATGAAACTGGTTTAGGTTGAGCCAAAACCTCAGTAGTTGGGACCTCATTGGTTTGTGTAGATAAGCTAAATTTCAACATTGGTAAGATGCCTGGAACTGGATTTGACATTCCTATAATTAGGTTGAATTGATTCTTTGCAACTGATTCATCAAAGTATTGAATTGATCATTTTTTCTTTTATTGGCTCCTAGTAAGTATTGCTTAGATACATTCTATCCGATTTATCGAGAAATCTTGGGGACCTCAATTATTATCCTTGATCTTACTTTGTAGGTGGATCTATTTATTATGGTTGTTGAAATTGAATGAAGCATTATACTGTTGATATGTATGCCCCGACTATTTATAATTTTGACAGACTGAAGTATAGTCATCACTACCTCTTGAATTAAGATATTCATTAGCATAATGATCAATCTACTTGCAATGATAATAACAAAATGGTCTTCTTCCACCTCCATCAGGCATATTGGATGTTTCCATTGTTATATACTGATTGAGCCTATTCCAAGTTGAATTGGTAAATGATCCCGATTGTCCTGTTGATACAGAGATAACTGGAATTGAGCAGCTCTTCCTTCACATGGTTATGAAAGTTTGATGCAGCATCTGGTGTCGTGTTGTGCTTTGGCTATTATATGAAAATAATATAATTATGTACTTAATATATAATTTATTAAGTAACATGGTGAAAGCCATGTTAGTAGATTTTAGTTGGTTGTAGAATATAATTTGATTATTACCTTGAAAAGAGGTTGTTTAAAAAGATTACTATAGAATTTGTATAACTTTAATTTCCTTTTGATATTGGCTTTTAAGATTAGTTTTGGTTGATAGTAACTTCTAAATATTTAGAGTCACCTTTGTTATACATTGGTGACCTTTGAAAACTTATTTTGGTTCTTTTATTTGGTGTTTAGAGCATAAATTATGTAAATCTTATAAGAAAAAGGATTTAAGAAGGGTTTTGGTAGCAAAGGGAGTAATTAGGGCACCAATATAGATGAATGGAGATGAATGATGAAAATCTCCATTCCTATTGGTCAAAAGTCATGACCAATGGGCTTTGAGGAGGCTGCCCGAGGCCATATAAGAGATTAGAATTAGTTTTTTGGAACCATTTGAGCTTTGAAGGCTAGGTTCAACAATTTTAGGTTTTTGGCTATGGATTTGGTGCAAGTTTTGTATGATTTGGAGTTTATATGAAGGAGATATAGGTGCTCAAAGTTAAGATGTTGATTTGGGAGCTACTATCACTCTTTTTGTCATAACGCATGCGTACGGACAGCAATTGAGGATCGGCTACCGCAACTAAAGAGAACACTTTTGCGGCTACACTTTTTGTATATTGATTGCTAGATTCCAAGTTGGAATGAAGGAGTTATTGGATTTTGAAGTTAGTACATGCAATCTAAGAGTAGTAAGTGATCTGATTTACTAGTGGTTGTGTCTTGAGCTATATCTTGAGCAATTTGATAAGATTTTGGCTCAAAATTTCAGGAAATATGTAATTTCATATAATTAAACTTTATGCATAAGTTTTATGATATTTTAGTATTGGATTCTTGAGATATTAAGAAAATAGTACTTTGGTGCTTAAAAATTAGGGTTTAGAGCATTTGCTAGGGTTTCTTAGATGCTTGAAGATTGGGAGTGAATTTGCAATTGGTTTATTTTTGTGGTAAAACTTAAGGATGATTTCTACCCATCCTATAAATTTGAGGCAAATTAAACAATTAGATCAAGAGTTATGGATTTCTAAAGTTTGGGACAAGAAAACCCTTTACGGGAAAAATATGTTTTGAAGGGATTTTGTTATATTTTATGTTTTATACAAAATAAAGGAGTTTTGGAAGCTAAGACAAAATTCATATAAAGGTTTAAGCTACCCTCTCTATAGCTAAATACCCAGTGTATTTTCAAATAGCAAATCAAGCCATAAAACACCGGATTATAATTTGGATCTTGAAAGTTATTAAAGGCTCAATTTTGCCTATTTGAATGATTTCTGTTCCAACCAAACTTATTTCATGTTTGAACTTGATTGACATTCCACCGAATGGGTGCGATCATGCTCTAATTATTAAACTATTGTTACTTTTTCTAATTCCAACAATTAGCTATCAAATGCTTTCCTCCACAAAATATACATTGCACCATTATTTGTGGAGGAGAGGGGCATTCTATCACCAAATGACCTTGGCCCTTATAATTATTGCACCATACATTGGACCTAGTATTCGTATGTTTTTGCCTCTTCTCTTTATCCTTTGCCATATTGACTACCATTTCTTCTATTTTCTTAGTCAAATTCAACAACAAGGTTTCATTAGAACCCTTCGAAGCTGATACTATTGCCAACTTTGTTGTAGTCAACGGTTGCTGCTGATAAGAGAAGTATGGGGACTGAGACATTGCCATGTTTGGTAGTATAGCTTGCAATGGAGTGACATTAACTGTTCTCTATGTATTGGCACTTGAATTGGCACTTGTTTCGAATATTCTAGAATAACTAACTATTATTGTATTTCATGTCGAGATTTGATAACTTTCTTGAACTAGAATCATAATAGCTCTCATAGTTAAAAATTGATCATAATGGCATTCTTTTCAAATCTTGGCTCGATTAAGAGATGCAGTTACCATATTTGATTGAGCTTCTTTTACCAATATTTTTAGTTCGGATGGATGCAATCCATTGATTAATATGTACAATACAAAAGCCTTCGACATTTGATGATTTAGCCACTTACGAAGTATATTTGCCACATGGCTATAATACGATTCCACTACCTCTCATGGACTCATTTTACTATTCATTAATCTTTCTCAAAATTGATCCTCAAAACCAATTGGATAAAAATGGATTAAAAATGCATTCTTCAATGCCTCCTAATTAAGAAATTGATCCATGTATTGGCAATTATACCATTCAAATGTCGTATCTTTTAAGATCACTAGTAGTCATTGCAACCAAATATCTTCAATTCTGATATTATTGGCTACACATGCAATCAGGAATTGAGACAAGTGTTGATATAGATTTATACTTGGCAAGCCCCTAAAAGTATGTAATGGAGCCACACTGATTATGCGATCCCCCACATCTCCCATTTGGACTGCTATTGGAACTGCTAGATCACTCATCATCATTGAAGAGGACAATGTCTTGCTTAATTAAGGATATCCACTAAACAAGGGTAACTCTTCTTGTATAAAAACAACTCTCTGTAAATGTAAATGAAACTACAGTTCACTTGTTTTATGAACTGTAGTGGTGTCCTAGAGTTTGGGGTTAAGCTTTGTGTTTGGTGATTTTTTTGTTCTTGCTGTGAATCATAGAACATCGTGGGTCATTGGTACTGTATGATGTTTTTTTTCGATTCATAACCTTGTTTGATAAAGCAAGAGTCAACATTTTGGGCTATTGATCTTGGTTGCAGCTGCGCAGCCAGCGTGTCATTCTTGTCAGTGTTGGTGCCGCTCTTGTAGCTTTCTTCGCATTAGCTGGGTGCGAATTCATCTACCGTTGGTCGATTAGGTGTTCGGTGGTGGGTCACATTGCAATTTGGACATAGTTAATAGAAGTCCTTGTTTTTTTCAGTGGCGGATCGTTGCTTGTAGTCAAGCCGCGGCGTGCAGCTGGAGCTGCAAATTGCAGGAGAGCATCAATCATGTATCAGTCATGAGCAATGGAAGCGGCAAGCAAGGCTTCTGGTTTGTATTCGACGGCGTAGCAGAGCCATTTTAGTAGCCTTCGCCTAGGTGTGGTGCTCGACAGTTTGTGGTTCCATCAAGGGTGCATGAAGTTTAGGTGTTCAGCGGCAGTCGTAGAGCGGCGGAGTGGACATCAACTTGTGCGCCCATTGATCTAGGAGGTTCCGTGCCTAAGGCAAATTAATTGCGCCGCACTTGTTATTGTATTATTGGGATTAGGTGGCCTTAGATCTGATAATCAAAGTGCAGTATGCAAGTTCATCCTAGGAAAGCAACGGAAGGAAGCCGTGAAGGAAGAGGTGGCGCATGCATCATCGGAAGGTCGAATACTGTCAGGGACATTCTGTGAAGGCCATTACAATCAGATCGGGCAGGAAGAAGGGTGGCCGTTTTAAGCTCTGTCCAAATCCACTTCTTCAAGAAGCTGAGATCTAGACACTAAGTACAACATCGGGAAGTAGGCCATCCTATCAAAGATATATTACTGAAGTTTTTAGTGAATAAATTATGTGTATGATTTTAAAATTAAAATCACTTGGATTCAATTAGGTCATGCACAGATAAATCAGGGTTTAAGATTGGATGATAAATTGTGGATGAGAATTAATTGCATATGGATGATTTCTCATTAAAAATCCTTAGTAGATAAAAAGTTATTCATGGATGAAAGATTATTGTAGATGAAAGTTAAAATTTGGATGAACTTTTTATTAGACAATTAAATAAAAATAAAAAATAAATATATATATATATATATAATATAGAAAATTATAAAAGCCAATTTTCTCTTAAGTATGTGTGGCTTTTCTATTATTGTATGGCTTATATTGTAGATTGTGATTGTATAATTGTGTGAGTGTGAATTTAATTCATTAAAGAGACTAATTCTTCTTAACAAGTAGTAGGAAGAGTTTTTATTTAATCATTCATAAGTTAATTAGTAGTTGTGAACTAAATCACCTACTTGGATGGTTTATTTTATTTCACAATTGAAATGTTATTAAACTCCTTAAACATTAAATCAAATAATAAGTAACAATTCTTAGAATGTTTAGATAATTAACTTTTGATTAATAACAAATTATTATTTTAAAACCATAGCAATTTCATTTTTGAGATATAAAATCAATATTAAGTATTGAATCAATCTTTTTTAATTAAGTTCATTAAAATATGTTTTCAAATTTTTTTATATTTAATATTAAATATAATTCTTTTAAATCTTATGATACTTTAAAATTTGACTTCAAGAACAAGCTACTATTTTTAAAATGATGCTTATATATTCTAAAATATGAAGCATAGTTATGTACTTTTCAAGCTTGTCACAAATTTCTAACTATAGAATATTTTGATTCAATAAGACTTTGGAGATGATATCAAGAGATTTTTGGTGGTCTCAAATGTGAAAAAAAATAAAAGAGTCCGTATAATCGTTTGATGTTTGTTTAAGATCAAAAACTCCTTGTGATAGACCTTATAGACTTCTTCAGCCATTACTTATACAAAAACAATTAAGATCCTTTATTTTTGTAGATTTTGTCACTTATATTTCAATCTCAAATTTTTATTATTCTATATTTGTGATAGTAGATTGTTTTACTAAGATGGCATATTCTCTACCATACAAAAAAACTATTATATATAAAAAAAATATCTAAATTTTTCTTTAAAAATATTTATCACTATCATAGATTTTTAAAAGATATTATATATGATAAAAGAACTCAAGTTGTATCAAAGTTTTGGAAAATTTTCTTTCAAGATATTCAAGGTGGATATAGAATTATCTTTGGCTTTTTATCTTCAAATTAATGAAGTAACAAAATAAGTGAAGTAATTTTTGGAGCAATATTTGAGATGTAGCATCAATTACCATCAAGATGGTTAGACAACTCTTTTGCCATTGGTAGAATTTTCTTATGATAATATAATATATTCTTCTATTCAATCAATACTTTTTTTTATTAATTTTGATTAATATTCATAAGATAAATGCCACTTCTTTATAGAAGTAGAAAATAATTATAAATTTGAGATAGAAGAAGTTTAAGACTCAAGGTGGCACCAAAATAGGTTGAAATAACTTATATTATAGTACCAATACAATATTTGTGGATGTATGTTGGAACCACTAATAGTTCTTGTAAATGTACTAAAAAAAATTAATAATTTTTATTGATGACATCCATTAAAATTAAAATAAAAAATTAAGATATGATTGTTTATATTTTTAAAATTAGTTTCTAAAAAAAAATAAAATAATGTCATAATCATAATTGACACTTATAATAACTTAAAAAAAAAGAATTAGGTAGAAGTAAGTAAAAATAGGTGAATTTGATAATATATAATAGAAAAAATTCTTAAAAGCTTTATAGACATGGATTTAAGTTTATACTTGTTTGTAGGTGATTGATAGGTTGAAAAGTTGGCCAACAAGTTGGCCATGTGTTGTGTATATTACTGACTTGTAGTATAAACTCGCCATATAGTGTACATGTAGGAAACTTATCTTGTAAATTAAGCAGATGTTTTGCAGATTGGACATGTTGGAGGACTTGTAAGATGTTACTATATAACTTTTAGTTAGATAGTATGTATGAAGGCAAAAGCAAAGTTTTTTTTTTCTTGAGAATGTCTTCTTTATTCTTACTCTTATTTCAAGTATTTCTAATTTTTTTTTATCTTTGGCAATAGCTATACTTATTTTAATATTATATTATCTTTAAATGATTATCTATTCCTTTTGTATGATATAAGAGTATATTGATCCTTTGATTTTTTTGTGATCCATATCTTTATCAATTCTAAAAGATATAAAGCCAAAATTGTCTTAAAATTAAAAAAAATCTTTTATTAAAAATTAGATTTTGAGAGCAAATCATAAGATGCAAATAATGTCATTGAAATTTATATTACAAAATCTATGAAACTCAACTTGATCAAATCATTTAGCTTCATGTCACCAAATAAAATTAGCTCTTACAACAAGTCATGTACTTTCATAATTAATAAACCTTCAAATATAATATGGATACTAGAATTAAAAAGTATATATTATATTAATAATAATTTTTAGATTATATTAAAAATTCAATAAGTTATTTAAGTTTCTATATTTTATACAACCAATTAAGCTCATCTAATTATGAAAGAAGAAAAAAGAGAAGTATTTGTATAACTTTAAAATAGAAAAATAAAATGCATTGAAAATATTTTTTACATATTTGACATTTATTGTAATCTCTTCTTAGTAGGTTGTATTATTAGCCAAGGATTTATAGTAAAATTTATAAAGTCCATTTGCATCATTAAACACATGCATACATACAAAAACTTTGTCAAAGTTGAATGAATGAGCTCTAAAAGGCTCTACATTCTTAAGGCTAAAAATATACTCAATATTAGTGCCTATTCTATTGAAAAATCAAAAACAATTGAACAAGCTCTACTACAGCATAGGAAGCTAAGACATTCAAACTTTGACTCATTGTACAAATTTTCTTATGAAGGCTTAATTAAAAGACTACCAAAGCTATTTAGAATCAAATGTATTTATAAAATGCGTTAATTTGATAAGTATGATGTTGAGAAGTTTTTTGTTGATTGCAAAAATTATGAAGGTTTTTATTATAGAAATCTTTATTGCTTATGTATGTCTTAGTTATTTTCTATCCTCTTCTTTGTATTAATTTTTACTAAATTATTAACCAAATCCTCATTTGTATCTAATTTGACCTACCTCATTTTAGACTCTTATAACTCAATATAATATCAATGGAATGATTTAAGGCCTTTTGCAATAGATTAAATATCTCTTTTTTTTTATATTTTAATTTTTAAAGAATTTGATGACTTAAATCATTCATAGCAAGAAAATACTTTAAGCTAAGTTTTTGGTCATTATTTTTTCCTTCTAATCCTACATCTAATTATTATTTTGTGCATATTTCTAAAAAAAAAATTAAAATATCTTTAGACTTAGTGATTGGATTTTTAACTTAAAAAAAAAAACTATACTTTAAGTTTCATAACCATAGCTTTTATAAAAATCACATTATGACCTTTTAAAGTTGTTGCCATTGACTTGCAAACTTGTTGGATCCCCTTTTCTTTAGAACTTTGTTTATCCTTGATTTGATTAGTTTTTGCCCTAAAAAGTTTTACATAGGTAGATATACTTACTTTAAATATTTTTTGAAAAGCTTCTTCTAATCAAAGACTCTAATCAATAATAATAATTTTCAATCCATGATCTAAAATCTCTCTCTTTATTAATCAAAGTAAAAGTTCCAATAACCATAAAAACGATATCTTTGTACTTCTCTTCTCTTCTTTAAGTCACTTTGATACTTCAAAAATATGACCAAGATGTCTCTTTGATAAGAATCCACCACATTTGATTGGCCTTATTTTTATCTTCATCCTCAAAAATATCACCAAAAGGACTCTAAAATGGAAATCCACCACATGAAGTCTAACCTATCTTTATCTTCATCTTCTAACCTTCTTGATTATCAATCTTATCCCTATTCTTCTACTAACAAATAAACAATGTATGAACTAAAATAAAAAATAAGTACATGAATTAAAAAAAATATATGAACAAAAATAAGTATATGAAGTAAAACAAAAAACTAATAATATTAATCTAATTATATATTTAAGGTATAAAAAATACACATAAATATAAATTATTTAAATATTAAAAAACCTACAGCAAGATAATAGAAGAAATTTCCAAAGAATATCTTATTGAATAAATAAAAATTATTATACATAATAAAGTATCAAAAATAAATCATGAATATGAAATCTAAACTAAATAAAAATACATAAGCAACATATTTTTAAGTACCTCTTCTAACTAATTAAGAGCCCTTCTATTCAGCTAAGATAACAATATAGACATAGTTGGTGATGAATGCTATAATGATATTATTGCAAAAATACACTTAATAAAGTCAATGTTGAAACAACTAAACCATCCAAATATATGACAAACATAAAAGAAAGAATATTTAATCCTTATCAAAAGATGATACATGATTAAAAGACTTCTTACAATAAAGACAAATCTAATCTTTTGAAGGAAGAATTAATAAAAACGGTATCAAGCATTTTATATACTATCTCGATTAGTATTGATTATGCAATAGAATAATAAAAATCCATTTCTTTTTATCATCTACAAAACAAGAAAGACCAAACTTGCATAATTTCTAGTTAGAGTTATATAAATATATTAATAGAAAAATAACAAGGAGTAAAATTCTTTCAATGCTTTTATTATGTTTGTCCATCTTTGCTTTCAAATTATAAAATATCATTAGACAATACATCCTTGACATAAAGAGATGTATGCCTTAGCTTAACATTAAGTATTATAGATACCACAAGTTATAAATAGATATGTCTAATATTAATTTTTGATGTAATATATTATTATTAATTTAAACACACTATAGATTAAAGTTTTATATTTTAGAAAGTTTAATAAGACCATTTAAACTAGGATTATATAGAAATATGATTGAGAATTAGAGTCATTTTGTTAACAGAATTAAATATTTAACAAGTTAGGAGTTGGATTTAGAATTGCTTCAAAACTTATTCAAACGTGACTTGTGAGCAATTTCTTTAGGAATTGTGAATTATTGCTACTATAATGGCATAATTGATATTTATGAAAATTGGCAAGTGATCTATCTATCTTTCTCTTTATAAACATAATCCAATAAGAATAATTAAGAATTATATGCTAGTATAATCAACTTAGGAAATATTGTTGTTGATTGAAAAAAATACATTGCAATATGTAATTCAAGTTAAAGACAATTTGTAGTGGCATAAACAAAAACCATAGTGACATGTAGTACATGGAGAGATGTAGTAGCAATAGCAACATCTATTATTAATAGATTAACAAAAAAAACACATATATATTTATATAAACTTTAAAATAACTATTAAGCTATGTTATGTAATATATGTTAGTTTCTAATTATTATAAGTATAAATATATAAGAATATAAATTTTATTCATATTTTATTATATATATATATATATATTATTAAATATAAATATAATTAGATTAATAACTAATCATCTAAGATTATAATAATTTTTTGATATTAATAGAATTATTGTATATAACTTAAATAAGCATTTAGAGGCTTATAATTACTACAAAAATATTTTAGATATTTATATAATACTAAATATAATACACGATAATGTCAAAAATCTAATATAATAAAGAATTATTTCTTAAGATAAACAAAGTCAAATCTTATATTTTTAATAATAATAAAATAGAGTTTTTATAATAGAAAGTTGGAAGAATGGTGAATTTAAATATTGGTAAAGATAATAAAATGTATCAGTGATTAAAAAGAGATATTTACTTATTACAAATATATAAAAATTATATTATTTTAAGATTTTGATTGCTTACATCAAATCATAATATTTTTAGCATAAAAACATATCATATTAGTTTTATGTACAAAAGATTATATATTATAGTATATTGTTGTTGAAATACCACAATATATGGATTTGAAAAGATCACACATATAATTATAACTATTTTATGTATATTATTAAAAACAAAATAAATAAAAATAAATGAATATATATATATATATATATATTAGTATATTAATTTATTTTATTTAGCTAATTTTTTATTATATATATTTTAAAATAAATTTTTGATTTTTTATAAAATAATAGTTTTTTATATATAATTATATGAATTTTAAAATAATCAAAAATAATATATATATATATATATATATATTAAAAGTTTAATAAATTAAAATTTGAATATATTATAAGTTGAATAAGATAAAGATATAAAAATATATTTTGATTAGATATTAAGTAGAAAATTTTAAAAATTCAAGAAACACAACAAATAATTGGAACTATGGAAATTCTTAAGAATTAAGTGATTAAAAACTTAAAGACCTTTTAAAAATTATTTTCTTTTAGAGAACTATTTATCTCATAAGGTACATTCTCTATTAGAGAACTACTTGTCAAACAAGGCATATTTTTTTTTTTTTTTTCAAATATATATTTATGTCCTCTTTTCATCCAGCTTTTGCTATCTTTTTTACTCTTATTAGACAGTTGGATTGCTTGCTATCTTTATTCCTCTTTCTTATTAAAGATATGAATCTTAAAGAACAAAAAATCCAATTCATTCTTGTGTAATTCAAAACAAATAGATATTCATTTGAAACTAATATAGTATTAAAATTAAAGTGGCTATAGTCAAAGACAAGAAGACTAGAGAGTCTTGAAATAAGGCTAAGGACTATACAAGCACTGACAAGAATGAAAAAAGCTTCACTTTTGCCTTTATATATATTACCTAATTAAAAACTATATGAAAATATTCTGGAATTTTAGGATGAAGTCCTTGTTTGTAGTGTGCACACTCTATAATCAAATTATCATAATCAACTCATGCATATAGTATTTTAGTAACAAATATTTTATCTTTAAATTCCATAGTAGTCGTTGAATCTATAATCTATGCCTAAATATCACAAATTTGAATCTAGATCTATAATACATCTTATAAATCTAGATCTAGATCTTAAGTACATGATATAATATAATAATCTCTACCTTATCATATATTTTGTTTAAATTTATTAAATAAAGTAATTCTTCAAAGTATTCTCCTAGTCATTGCAATTGACATCAATAAGTTACAACATTAATTAAGTCCAAGAAAACTTGAACTTGTCATGGAAGACAAGCTTTATCAACATATTTGCAACATTTATTTATGTATTATCCTTTTACAAGGAAACTTCTCCTTGAAAAATAGTGTCTTAAATATAATAATACTTCATGTCAATGTATTTTGTCTTGAAGTAGAATACTTTTTTTTTGCCAAGTGAATTACATTCTATTTATCACAATTTATTTTAATGATCTTCTACACCAATCCAAACTCACTAACAAGTCTACTTAATCACAAAGCTTCTTTTGTTGCTTCTGCAACTGCCATATACTCTGATTCTATGGTAGAAAGAACTATATTAGATTGCAATGTAGATTTCCAACTCACAAGAGCAGCAACAAATAAAAATATATAATATATAATAGATCTTCTTTTATCAAGTTTTCTTACATAATTTGAATCTATAAAACTTGTAATCTGATCATTTCTCTCATCATTCTTGTCAAAGACAATATCAATATCCATACTTTCTTCAAATCGTAATATATCCATTTTATAAGTTTTCCATGTTTATTTCATAGATTTGCTATGTACCTACTAAGCACATTGATAGCATACAATAAATTTGGTCTAGTACAAATCATTGCATACATCATACTTCTAACTTCATTAGAGTAGGGAATAATAGATACATACTTCTTTTCTTTTTTTGTCATAAGACAATAGACTACAAAGAGTCAAAAATAGATTACAAGAAGAATATTTATAAGTTTGGTATTTTCCATTCTAAACTTGACTAAAAGCTTTTTAATGTTGTTCCTTTGTGACAAAGTTAGTCTGTCTTTGATTCTATCCCTGATGATATCTACGTCCAACACTTTCTTTGTTGGGTCCAAATTTTTCATGTCAAATTCCTTATTAAGTTGAATTTTCAGGTTATTAAACTTTGTCATCTTCTTCATAGCAATTAGCATGTCATCCACATACAACACTAAAAGTAGGTATCAAAATGTGATATCTTTCTCCAAATATTTGAAGTATATGCAATTGAAATATTTACTCTTAGTATATTTTTGTCTAGTCATGAAGATAATAATTTTTTTATACCATTGTCTTGGAGCTTGCTTCAAGCCATATAGAGATTTTTACAAGTTACACACATGGTTCTCTTTTTTCTTGTACCTTGAATGGTTCTACTTATTGCATGTTGATTTCTTCTTCTAACACTTTATATAAGAAAGTAGTTATAATATTTAGTTACTCTAACTTCAAATCAAAGAGTGTAACCATAGAAAATAGAATATGCATAGAATTCATCTTTATCACAAATACTAAGATTTCATTGAAATCAATACCTTTTTTTTGAAAAAATTCCTTTGCTATCAATCTTGCTTTATATTTAACTTTATGTGCTTTCAAAGAACTCTCCTTCTTCTTATACATCCATTTACAATCTATGGCCTTTTTTTCTTTAGGCAACTATACCAAATCACATATTTGATTTCTTCAAAGAGACTTCATTTCTTCATCCATAGCCACTTTTCATTGATAGTAATAAAAATCTTCTATAGCTTCTTAAAAGCTTGAAGGTTCATCATATTTAGTAATTAAAGTAAAAGCTATATTATCTGGTAATCTATACCTGTCACGGACACAGAAATATAGACTCGGGATCTAACAAGAAGTTCAAAAAGAACTGACAAGAACTAGATTAATCAGATGAATACAAGAACAACACCAAAGAGGTGAGCTAGAACTCCAAGAGATGTGTTGTCGAGACTGAAGAACTCTTCAGCCTTGATTCCAATATATACTCCTATTTAAGAAGCTTCTCAAGTAACTTCTACCATCTAGGAAGCTTCTAGAAGGTTCCAGAGGCTTGTCTCTAGAAGGTTCTAGAAACTTGTCTCTAGAAGGTTCTAAGGACTATGTCCCTAACATCGCCCCCTCCTTTAGCTTCGAGGTCTCTGAGAAGCAATGTTATTGTCAATCAATACCAACGCAAGAAAATGAAGATCTGTCGCATAACGTCTGCTATGAATTCCAACTGTTGTTCATGAGGTAAGTGGTTCATCGGCCCTTGAAGTCAACGGTAGTGGCCCACTCCTTCAACTTCTGACCAAGCATGAACTTCCGTTGTCGTGTTGTAACACGAGTATACAGTGAAAATAAAAAGAAAGGGGAATTTTATTAATATTCAGTTACCTCGAATATTGGGAGCATCGACCAACTCCAGTACAAATACTGAGTGGTCAAGTTCAGTCACTCCATTACAGTCAGCCGGGGCATACTGAAATGCTCCATTCGATTCCAATAACGGGAGTCAGCAGGAAGAGAAGGACCAATTCACACGACGGGTTCGAGGAGCCAATTGGATCCAATTTCGATAATCCAATCCGGGTCCTCTTATCCAATATGAGACCTGAATTGGCCGGTCAACCCAATGCAGTCTAATTACGAGGAATCCAGGTCTTACTACGGGTCTTAGCCAATCTAACGCGAGGACCAATTTGACCCAATTACGGGAACATCCAAGTTACTACGGGCATCTTTTCCAATATAGGACTTGAATTGGTCGGGCGACTCAATGTGGTCTAATTACGGGAAATCCAGGTCTTACTACGGGTCTTAGCCAATCTGACGCGAGGACCAATTTGACCCAATTACGGGAACATCCAGGTTACTACGGGCATCTTTCCCAATATAGGACCTGAATTGGTCGGGCGACTCAATGTGGTCCCGATTATGGGGTTCGATTCTGTTTCAGGCTGTCCTGTTCTCTGTGCCGTTTCAAGGAACGTTGTTTTCGGTAAATGGATTTCTTAAAGGTAAAAACGGAGGAGAAAGTTTGACGGCGAGAGCCAATTTCGGATCCAAGCTTGAGGTGGGAGCCAATTTCGGATCTAAGACGGAAGATTGAAGAAATTCAGAGGATAAGGTTAGGGGGGATATAGTTTTGAGGGGGGAGGTTTTTTTTTTCGGGGGGGGTTTTTTGGATCAAGGAGCTAGCTTCAAGCTCTTTTCAAGGTTATTAGTTCGGTTTTCATTGGAGGGTTTTGGAGATCAAGG
This sequence comes from Physcomitrium patens, assembly GCF_059467195.1. Classification (NCBI taxonomy): domain Eukaryota; kingdom Viridiplantae; phylum Streptophyta; class Bryopsida; order Funariales; family Funariaceae; genus Physcomitrium; species Physcomitrium patens. The sequence goes on along the minus strand of NC_143429.1, from coordinate 10,739,463 downwards.
GAATTCGAGAGAGGAGCTTCATGCTTCGGGTCGAGGAAGGAAAGACATAGAATTTGGATTTTTCTTCTTCATAGAGTTTTGGAAAGACTGAGGCAATCGCTGCTGAAGTCAGTGTTGTAATGGTGAATCGGGATTTTTAAATGAAGTGGGTTTGAATACTCTTGACTATTTTGTAAAATCGAGTTACGTTTGTGATTGAAGGATTGAAGGGGTGTCTATAGGATTGAGTATGCGGAGTGAATGAAATTTATTGAGTTAATCTAATAGGACAGTCAGTGGATACAAGATCGTAAGTACAAAAGGGTATTGAAGATTAACAGTTTGGGTTGTTCGGGGTTCTCTGTAATGTCTAGAGACCTATCGGCTAGGGCAAAAAAAAAGACTTCGACAAGCAGTCGAAGAGCATCCGTATAGATTTACGGTACATTGTTGCAGTCGTTTATATTCCAGCAGTCAAAAACTGATAGACTGCTTGACTATCGGCGAATCTCCATACTACCTTCTACAGCCAAACGCCCGGCGCGTTCTCGAGCAGGAAAGCACATAATACGACATAAGTGGTGAACCCGACATGAAAGCTTGAGGTAGAAGGTATTGGATTTCGGTTGATTTTATCTTTATTTTTATGGAAAACGAAAATAAAAATTTTGAAGGATTTTTGGGAGAAGTTTCTGGTGGGGAGTCTTCTAAAGGACAAGGTATGCACATGGATCCGTCTATTGCTAGTTTGTTTCAAGCCTTCTCATTGTCAATGCAGCAACAACAAAGCAATGATCGAAAGGAAGCTTTGGCAACCAAAGCATTGCAAGCAGTGGTCAATAAAATTGATCAATTTGATGGGAGGAATATTTCAAGGTATTTAAGATGTTATGTTCGTGAAATCGGGTTTTTAAGAAGAAAATGGTTGCACTATTTGGACTTGCCACGATACCGGAGATAAGAGACCACATTACATCGATTACAGATCGTTGTCGAAATTCATGGAAGGATTTTTTACATGCATTGAAAGACGAATATTTCTTGGAAGATGCTGATCACGTTACTAAGAAGCTGTTTCTGGGATGGATTGAACGGCCCAATAAGAATTTACAAGCAACAGAGCTACTAAGGGAATTTGAGAGGCAGTACTCTCAATTATCGAAGGTTGAAAAATTGACATTGGAGCCGAACAAAGTTGATCATTTCTTCAAGCTGCTGATGGAGAATTGCAAGAGAAATTAGAACCCCTTCTTCAAGACAAAGAAGAAGATAAAGGATTGACAACGAAGTGGAAGAACGTTGAAGATGCGGTGGGGTTGCTTACAAAAAAAGAAAGGAGGAAGGATAGGAGCAATATTCCGAAAATAGTACAAGCACCCAAAGCTCCAGTACATACAACACCACCGACAATGCCTACAGTTCAACCTTCGACATCCTTGTCAAAGAAAGCAGATATGGGTATAGAAGAAATTATACGAGGAATGCGAGATCTTCAAATCAAATTGGCAAGACTTGAAGAGAATACTTCTATAAACAATTCGAAGAATGTTTCAAAACAAGGATATGTACAAAGATGCATTTGGTGTGATGACGCTTCACACACTAGAAAAGATTGCAATGAATTTAATAATATGATACGGCAGGGAATTATTTGCTGGAAAGATGGGAAGATAGCATTGAAAGATAGGGAGGATCTTTTTCAAACCAATTTTGGCAAGGGAAGAATGAGAGCATTGGTTCAAGATTACTTAAAAGAGCATGAAACAATAGTACGAGAAAGTGCAAGTTATGGTGCTAGAGTAGATGATGAAATTGGTGGAAGTACGGAAACTAGTGAGTTTTGGACTTCTGCCGTTTCTACAATGCAAGAAGGGAAATTACCTCGAGAAGCATTATTGAGAACTGCAGCTACAATACGAGAAAGAATAGGTTGGGAGGATCCTGTTGAGTCTCTTTCAGTTCATGCATATATTGCTAAGAGCCAACATGAAGCTTTGATGGAAGAAAAAAGACGAGGAAATTTTGATGATACTAGAGAAGGAAATTCTTTTAAGAGGCAAACTCGAGGAGACAAGGCTCAGGAGGCAGCTTCACAAGAATTGCCTGTAAAGGATACCTCAGCATCATTGGGAGAAAAAACAAAGGAGACAAAAGATAAGGGTAAATCAATTGCTTATAAGCTACTTTCTGACATTGAAGCGGCAACAAATTTGAAAGGGGTGTTGGAAGAACATATATTAAACGCTAAGGTGGAATTCACATTGAAAGAAGTCTTGGGAATTGCAAAGAAGGAGTTTCATGATGTTATCATTGACAGCATTAAGCGAAAGAGGCAATTAATGAGCGAAACTGGAATGAGTCATGCTATTGATGCAAGAATATGTAGAGATGAAGAAGAGGTTGATATTGGTTACAAGCAACCAACAAATGAAAAGAATGGGTATAATTAGCGAGTACGTTTCGAAGATTTTAGTGACAAGGAAATGGAAACTTTGAGCCACTATACTCAAAAGCATTAGGCAAAAGCAACTACTGAGGTATTGGTGAAGGTAGGAGATATAGAAGAACCAATAGTTGCTTTGGTGGACCATGGTTCTGAAATAAATCTCATGTCTAAAGATCTTTATAAGAAGCAAAAATGACCAATTGATATGGAACATGGATGGGCAATACGAGCAGCTAATAACACACGAGGCGAATTATATGGAGCTTGTCCAGATGTCAAAATTCGGATTGGGGATGTTGCGACGGAGCAACATTTCTTCGTTTAAGATACAACGTCTTATCCGTTGATTTTAGGACAACCTTATATCACGGCAACACGGATGGAAACAAAGGTACTTGACGATAGTTCTGCTTATGCAAGGGTATGGAGCGAAGATGGGAGGAAAGCTGTACAATTTCTAACAGTACCTCCTAACCATGAACGGAATCGAGATAGATTGAGGGAGAAACCATTGCCAAAGATTGTTGAAGGATTTAAGGATTTTGGGGAGGTACCACTGTAAAGCGAGATTATGGAGGTACAAAAGAAGAGGTACTCTTGCGAGATGAAGGTGCCTTTGATGCGAGTTTTATTGGTATATTGGAGAATGGAAATATTATGTATAAGAAAGTTGATGATTTTAAAAGAAAAGAAAGAAAAAGATTATATGATATTGAAGGACAGTTACGCAAGATAGGTACATTGTAAGATGATGAGAGGATTTTGGGTGTTTATGAAGAAAATGGGCTGGAAGATTCATTGGAATTGATTACATCTATTGGGTTAGGGGATAATGATAAGATTGTTGAGATTCATTCCAGAGAGGTTTATACCATGCTTGAATCTTTTCAAGCACCAGAAGTCACAGTAGAGACGAGATATAAAACGGTAGATAAGAAGATAAAGCCTGTTGCCAGACCATTACCAGAGGATTCTAAAGAATAAATTGGAGAAGCATCAAAAGAAGCAAGTTTAAGAGATCCAATGAGTATTGGACATCAGTTTACTAAAGAGACTTTTGAAGAATTGAAGATTGGTTCTGATGGTTCTTTATTGCCAGAGGAAATTACTTGCTTCAAAAAAATGTTGGCTAAACAAGGTAGATCGTTTGCCTTCGAATCTCATGAAATTGGGTGTGTGGATCCAAATATTATAACACCTATGGTTATCTTCACTGTACGGCATGTACCTTGGAATCTAAGACCGATTCCAGTACCGAGGACACATTTACCTAAATTGGTTTAACTATTGAAAGAAAAGATAAAGATGAAAATATTAGAACCTTCATTTGCGCCGTATTCTAGTCGATGGTTTACGGTACCTAAGAAGAATGGGTCACTACGGTTTATTCAAGATATGCAGCCGGTGAATGCTGTAATTGTCAGAAATGCAGGAATTGGACCTATTGTGGATGAATTTGCTGAGGCGTTTGCTGGAAGGGCGATCTATTCAATGGGTGATTTGTATTCAAGTTATGATCAATTTCAACTTGCCGAAGGAAGTAGAGATATGACAACGATGAGGACACCGCTTGGATTGGTTAGAATGTGCACTCTTCCTCAAAGCGCGACCAACTCAGTTGCGCATATGATGAATGGGATGAATAAGATATTGAGAGATTTTATTCCGGAAAAGACTATGCCTTTTCTGGATGATGTTCCTATAAAAGGGTGCAGAGAAAGAGACAAGGATGAAACTTTAGATACGAGGGGGTGTCGCAAATATGTTGTTGATCATATACAAGATTGTGAAAAGATTTTAACTCGGCTTGGAGAAATTCATCTTACATTATCGGGTATGAAGTCCGTATTTGGAGTGTGAGAGGTTGTAATTGTTGGACATTTATGCGGATCTTACTGAAGAAAACCAGATCCGACTAAAGTTGATGCAATTGGAAGGATGAAAGAGGATTGTGATTCTTTAACAGAGGTTCGCAGGTTTTTGGGTGCATGTATATTTTATCGAATCTGGATCCCTCATTATGCTCACATAGCAGATCCATTATATGAACTGTTACGCAAGGGTTACCGATTTGAATGGAAAGAAAGGCATATTCAGGCAATGCAAAGATTGAAGAAATTATTGATGTCACCTCTAATATTGAGGAAGATTGATTATAAGTGCAATAGACCAGTGATTCTTACTGTAGACGCTAGTCCAATTATCGTTGGATGGACGGTGGGTCAAGATGATTCGAATGGGAGTAGATTTGCAGTTCGATTTGGGGCTAAAGTTTTAAGTATTCGTCAGCGTGCATATTCGCAAGTCAAAAGAGAACTTTGGGGAGTCGTTTCGGCTATGAAAGCTGAAAAGGACTATTTGATTGGGGCAGTAGTAGTAATTGAAACAGATTGCTTGCCATTGCTTGGAATGATTATTAACTGTTCAAAGCCAGATATTGCAATGTTGAGATGGATTGCTTATATTAAGTCACTAAATCCAGAATTTAAGCATATCACTGGAAAGGACAATTTAGTAGCAGACATGCTATCTCGAGCAAGATACGAGAGGGAAGACGAAATGGTTGAAGACATTGATGATGTCGGATTGAAATTCTATTCAATATCAAATCTCAACAGAGAAGACAAGCTATTTCTTGAAGAATCTTATGAAGGAGAATTATTGGATATTGGTCATTATTTGAATACCTTGTCTAAGCAGGAGAATTGGTCTACAGAAAAATTCAAACAAAAAAGAAAAAAAGCATATGGATTTTTACTTCGAGATGGATTCTTATGGAAGAGACCGAAGAAAGGAATTGGGATGCCACAACGAGTGATATGCAAAAAGGAAGAAAAACTAAAATTATTAAAGGAGTTTCATGATAGTTCATGGGCAGGGCATAGAGGAATCTGGGCTACTTTTGCTAAACTCAAGGAACGATATTGGTGGAAAAATATGTATCGAGATGTGCTCTCATTTGTAGAGTCATGTGAAATCTGTCAATCGTATTCTAATATCCGACATCGAGATGGTCTTCATCCTACGTATCCTCTGGCTATTCATTTTAAATGGATTGTTGATTTGGTTATTATGCCGGTTGGGTTATGGTAGATGAGATATTTGGTTTTAGCTCGTGAAGATTTATCAAATCAAGTAGAAAGAAGAGCATTGAGGACAAAATCTACAGAGGAGATTTGTAGGTTTTTGCTTGAAGATGTCATTTGCCGTTACGGGTGCGTAGGAAAAATCACTGCAGATTGTGGAGAATTAAATGCACAAGAAGCTCGTAAGTTCTTTGAAAAATGTGGAGTTAAACTATCACTGACTACTGCTTATAATCCGGAAGGGAATGTAAAAAGCGAACATGGTCACCCGCCGATTGTGAAAGCATTGGTTAAAGCTTGTAATGGGAAGGTTAAAGAGTGGCCACGGCTTTTGTCATTTGCATTATGGGCTGATCGAACAACACATAGTTCGGTGACAGGATATATGCTAGTAGAACTTATGACAGGTCAAAAACCAATTATGCCGATTGAAGAAAAGGTACTTACTTGGAGTATGCTACCATGGGAAGATGGATTGACAAGAGAAGAACTTCTGGCTATTAGGATTCGACAATTGGAGCAAAGAACGGAAGATGTCTAGATAGCATTGGAAAGGTTAAAAAGAGCAAGGTTACAAAACAAGGCGCGATTCGATAAGCAACATCGATTGAGACCAAAAGCAATCGAAGAAGGTGACTGGGTACTTGTTTATGATAATAGTCTGGATAATCAGCATAGTACTTTGTGGAAATTTTCAAAACGTTGGATTGCACCATATGTTGTAACAACTGTTCATGATAATGCGACTTACTCATTACGGGAGTTAGATGGTACAAAATTGTAAATACCAATTGCAGGGAAGCGAGTAAAAATATTTAAACGAAGACACGCAGAGATGAATATGGAAGACCTTAATAAAGGTACAGAGATACCGCAGCAAGAAGATGAAAGTGATATGGATAATGAAGGTGACGAAGACGAACTGGACAAAGACGTAGGAGATATATTCTGAATCAAACACCAATTGGGTAAATTGGTGCCTACCGGAGGATGCACAGGTTCAGAGGGGATGGATGTCGTGTTGTAACACGAGTATACAGTGAAAATAAAAAGAAAGGGGAATTTTATTAATATTCAGTTACCTCGAATATTAGGAGCATCGACCAACTTCAGTACAAATACTGAGTGGTCAGGTTCAGTCACTCCATTACAGTTAGCCGGGGCATACTGAAATGCTTCATTCGATTCCAATAACGGGAGTCAGCAGGAAGAGAAGGACCAATTCACACGACGGGTTCGAGGAGCCAATTGGATCCAATTTCGATAATCCAATCTGGGTCCTCTTATCCAATATGAGACCTGAATTGGCCAGTCAATCCAATGCAGTCTAATTACGAGGAATCCAGGTCTTACTACGGGTCTTAGTCAATCTGACGCGAGGACCAATTTGACCCAATTACGGGAACATCCAGGTTACTACGGGCATCTTTCCCAATATAGGACCTGAATTGGTCGGGCGACTCAATGTGGTGCCGATTACGGGGTTCGATTCTGTTTCAGGCTGTCCTGTTCTCTGTGTCGTTTTAGGGAACGTTGTTTTCGGTAAATGGATTTCTTAAAGGTAAAAACGGAGGAGAAAGCTTGACGGCGAGAGCCAATTTTGGATCCAAGCTTGAGGTGGGAGCGAATTCCGGATCTAAGATGGAAGATTGAAGAAATTCAGAGGATAAGGTTAGGGGGGATATAGTTTTGAGGGGAGAGGTTTTTTTTTTTGGGGGGGGTTTTTTGGATCAAAGAGCTAGCGTCAAGCTCTTTTTAAGGTTACTAGTTCGGTTTTCATTGGAGGGTTTTGGAGATCAAGAGAATTCGAGAGAGGAGCTTCATGCTTCGGGTCGAGGAAAGAAAGACATAGAATTTGGATTTTTCTTCTTCGTAGAGTTTTGGGAAGACTGAGGCAATCGCTGCTGAATTCAGTGTTGTAATGGTGAATCGGGATTTTTAAATGAAGTGGGTTTGAATACTCTTGACTGTTTTGTAAAATCGAGTTACGTTTGTGATTGAAGGATTGAAGGGGTGTCTATAGGATTGAGTATGCGGAGTGAATGAAATTTATTGGGTTAATCTAACAAGACAGTCAGTGGATACAAGATCGTAAGTACAAAGGGGTATTGAAGATTAATAATTTGGGTTGTTCGGGGTTCTCTGTAACGTCTAGAGACCTATCGGCTGGGACAAAAAAAAAGACTTCGACAAGCAGTCGAAGAGCATCCGTATAGATTTACGGTACATTGTTGCAGTCGTTTATATTCCAGCAGTCAAAAACTGATAGACTGCTTGACTATCGGTGAATCTCCATACTACCTTCTACAGCCAGACGCCCGACGCGTTCTCGAGCAGGAAAGCATGTAATACGACACCGTGTCTTCATTATGAAATTGTCCTGCAAATATGCCTTTTGGTTGACCATCGTAAGCAGGCTTGGACTCAAATACAATTACAAGTGATCGGTTACTTGGTATCCTCCGTCGTCGTCGTAGTGTAGGTGGTTCTTCATCTCGGGGTCGCCTTCGTGAACTAGTTGGTTGAGATAATCTGACTGGCATAGTATCTATCTCTTGGCTATCCATATCAGAAGACCAAACTATGGCTACTAAAAAAATTCTTTTTTATCTTAGGAAAAATAACTACATCAACTACGAATTTTGGTGGTGCTCTCTCCTTTCTTATATTCTTGGGTGAGCAAGCTTCAGAAAGAAGCTATTGTCGAACCGGCTCAGGTTTATGATGATGTTGTTGATGAAACTCCTTTACTTTTTGTGGCGCATTGGTGAGATTTTCAGCTGGCTCCCACGTTCGTTCATTAATGTCGTAGCCGCACCAATGAACAAGATACTCCAACTTGCCCCACCTTTGCCGAGAATCCAGCACCTTTTCAACCTCATATTCCTCGTGGTTCTCGATCTCAATACTAGGTGGCGGACATTGCAGTCTTTCAGAAAAAGATGACTCTCGATAAGGCTCCAACAAAGAAACATGAAAGACTGGATGTACCTTCATAGAAGCCGGTAATTCCAGATTGTACGCCACTAGATTGATTTGCTTTTGGATGATAAATGGTCCCAATCTTTGATAGTCCAACTTATCACATGGTCGCTTGGTCTTGATATTCCGTCGAAGAAGCCATGCTTTATCTCCAATTTTGAAAGTAGGTGCTTGATTGCGAAATCTATCTGCAGACGCCTTGTAGGATTCTTGAGCGGATTGTAATTGAAGCTTCAACGTATTTTGAAGCTCTGATAGTTGTTCCGCAAATCCTACAGCTGCTGGATTGTTATTTGTTGATGGACTCAATAAATCAAGCTTTGGATGATACCCATAGTTGGAAAAGAATGGTCTGTATTGAGTCAACGCATGGAGGGTGTTATATGCAAACTTGGCTAGCGGCACATATGTGGTCCAATCGTCTTGCTGATAGTTGATGCTGCATCGTAAGTATTGTTCCAAGACTTGGTTCACCCGTTCCGTTTGACCGTCAGTTTGAAGATGAAAAGCCGAAGAAAGCTTGATATCCACCTTCAGTATCTCAAAGAGAGATCTCCAAAACTTTGATACAAACTGGGTTCCTCGATCTGATACGATATCACCTGGTAGTCCATGATATCGATACACATTATCGAGAAAGAGCCTTGCTGTGACTTCACTGGATGATGTCTTCTTGTAAGGGACAAAGTGTGCCATTTTTGTAAGCCGATCTACCACGACAAAGATGCAGTCAAATGAGTTCGATGATGGCAGGTCCGTGATGAAGTCCATGGAAATTGAAGACCATGGTCGACGTGGAATCGGCAATGGCTATAAGAGTCCATAAGGGCGATGCCGAGGATTCTTGGATCTTGAACAGATGTCACAGGAGAAGACAAAATCTTTCACATCCTTCCACATTTGGGGCCACCAAGAATCTCAAGAAATAAGCTCCAAGGTCTTGTTGAATCCAAAATATCCCGCAGCTGGAAAATCGTGGCGAGATTGAAGAACTCGGAGTCGTGCTGGTCCTTTTGGGATATATAACCGCTCTTCAAAGTATAAAAGATCTCCCTCCACCTTGAACTTGTCGTCATTAGCACGCTGCTTAATATCAATGGCTACTGAATCTTCAATGGTTACGACACGTACCTGTTTCAGGAAGTCAGCATCAATTGACATAATAGTAGCACAAAGCTGAAATTGCTCTGGCTTCATTAATGTCGTACATTATTGATCAAACGATGCTGCTCCAGCCTTTGGTACAAGATACGATCTCCTCGATAAGGCATCAGATAGTCCTTGCTGCTTTCTAGGTCGACAAGTGATAATAAAATCGAACCTAGATAGCAACATACTCCATCGAGCTTGACGTCGATTTAGAACTCGAGCCGACATGAAATACTCCAAATTCTTGTGATCTGTGTATACGGTCACTGGATGTGCAGCTCCTTCAAAAAAGTGACGCCATTCTTGAAAAGAATCCACTATAGCAAGAAGTTCCTTATCGTGGATCTCATAATTGATTTCAGCAGCAGAGAACTTTTGAGAATAGAATGCAACCAGATAGAGCTTCTTATCTTCTCCTATTTGTGAAAGTACAGCTTCCAAAGCAAAATCCGAAGCATCAGTTTCTAAATAGAAGGCCTTTGTAAAGTCTGGATGTACCAAGATTGGAGCCGTAGTAAATGCGATCTTCAGGTTTTGAAACGCCTTCTCTGCTAGAGGTCCCCATTCCAGCTTATCTTTGCATGTCAACCGAGTAAGAGGAGCAGCAACTTGAGAGTAATTCTTGATAAAGATCTGATAGAAGTTGGCAAAACCAAGAAAGTATTGTATGTCTCTAACCGTCTTCGGAACCTCCCAAGACACAATTGCTTCCACTTTCTTGGGGTCCATCTTCAAGCCTTTTGTAGTCGCAACAAATCCCAAAAACTCCATCTCTATTTGGTAAAATAAACACTTCTCCAACTTGGCATATAGTCCTCGCTTGCGTAGTTTCTCCAATACCAAACGAACGTATTTTTCATGCTCTTCCTCATTTTTGGAGAATATCAAAATATCATCCAAATAGATGACAACAAAATCATCAAGGTACTCTCGGAAAATGTCATTCATCATATGTTGAAAGACCGCTGGAGCATTGGTAAGACCAAAGGACATGACATTATATTCAAAATGGCCATACCTTGTACGGAACGCTATCTTCCACTCATCTCCTTCCTTGATTCATACGAGGTTGTAAGCTCCCCTTAGATCAATTTTTGTAAAGATCCTTGCACGTTTAAGTTGTTCTAAGAGACCAGAAATCAAGGGTAACGGGTAACGATTCTTCTTTGTTACCTTGTTGAGGCCTCGATAGTCCATGCACATCCGCAACGAGCCATCTTTCTTCTTCACAAATAAGATGGGTGCTCCAGCTGATGATTTTGAATGACGGATGAAGTTCTTGGCTAGATTCTCGTCGATGTACTTCTGCAATTCCGCCAACTCCATTTGCGATAGATTGTAGATTGGGCCAAAAGGCGGTTGTGCTCCTTCTTGTAAGTCTATGGCGCAATCATATGGTCTGTGTTTCGGTAGCATGTCGGTATTTTACTTTTGAAACACGTCTTTAAAATCCTTATATTGCTCCAGTATACTTGCTGTCGAGATCTTCTCTCCGATAGTTCGAGTTGTATAAATGATAAACGGTGTGCCTCCCTTGGACAATCTTATAAACACTCTTGCTCCAATAAATAAGGATTTTTCTATTCGGGATTTTCTACTAGACTTGCTCTTGGGTGGTTTTGTGGGAAAGGTCATCTTCCGCAACTTCCAATCTATGGATGGGTTATGCTTTTCCAACTAAGAAAGACCAAGAATAACAGGATTTGATGGGATTCTAATAATATTAAAAATAATATGACTACTATGGTCCTTAAACGTCACTTCTATAGGTTCTGATTCATGGGTGACACTACCAGATAATAAAGGTCGTCCATCTATGACCTCAACGTGAACAGGTTTGGATTTTTGTACTAAAGGAATCTTATGACGTCTTGTAAATTCTTCGTCTAAGAAACAAGCAGATGCTCCTGAATCTAATAATACTAAGGTTCTCAATTTCTGAGGGCCAATAAGCAAAGGGATTGTAAAACAAAGGGCAGGTTGAGCGGAAAGAAAGGAACCTGGTTGTTGATGCGATATTTCACTGTCCAGCCGCACGGTTCCTATTGTGGCTGGGCATCTTCGTTTTCCTGAATAAACGCACCCTTAGTCTTGATAATACGTCGATTTTGCTTCTTGGGGCAGTTTCCAACTTTGTGGCCTTCTTCACCACAATACAAGTATAGACCTTCCTCCATACGCCGCTTTTTTTCTTCTAGAGTAAGAGATTTGACACGTACCGCATCAATTTGCATGTCTTCTATCTCTGAATGTGAATTCACGCTGCTTGTCGACATAGTTGAGGTGTGGCGAACCATATGTTGTCTTGAACGTTGGTCTTGGCGACGTTGGAATAGGCAGTTATCGCACTTCACAGCTTGGCTAATAGCTTCGTTGAGCGTTTGCGGATCAGGAAGAGTTAACAGCAAATCCTTCACATCGTCTCTTAAATCCCAATAGAATTGACTCATCAATGCTTCTTCGTCCCAATTGATGTCGCATGCTAATTACCTGAAGTCCGATGTATAGACTGATGTAGAATGCATCCCTTGTCGTAGTGACCGGATCTTTGTTGTAGCCCATCGAACCTTGTCGTGTTCACCAAATGCTTCCGCAAATGCCTCCAAAGAGGTTTCAAATTTGTTTAGTATGGACAATCATTTCTCAAACAAAGGAGCAAACCATGATAGTGCTTGTCCTGTAAGTAAGGTTCCAACAAGCCCAACACGTGACTCCTCCGTTGGATAGCGTTCTGGCTGTAAAATTGTTATCAACTTGATTTGGTTGATGAATCCTCGAAACTTGGAACGTGTACCATCGAACTTGTCCGGAAGGCTAACTCGGGGTTGCTTATGTTGTAGAACCAGCGGTGCTTGTCGAACCTGAGGCAAAATTGTTTCTCTAAGTATAGAAGTTTGAGGCTGGTGCAACCTAGATTGTGCCATCTCAGATGCTCCATCATTATGAAGCCTTGCCACGACTCCTTCAATCTCTGTAATTTTTTGTGATAACGTAGCGAGGGCATTCATGATAGCATCTAACTTGGACTCTGAACTTTCCGTCATACTAATGTCTTGGCCCCCGACCATTCTAAGAGAAGGACAGAAATGATTCTACAAGAAGACAATATTGGTTTAGAGGAGGGTACTCCGCAACCTCTAAAATGCCTTAAGAGCTTCAAGAAAATGGATAATCCACTCTTTCCAAGAAGAATAAGACTCCAATATTGTAACAAAAGAAGTATCAGTTTAGAGGAGGGTAATCCGCAACCTCTAAAGTGCTAGTACACTTCCAAGCAGAGGGATAATCCACACTCTAACAAAGAAGAAACTAGCTCTGATATCTGAGGTGAGTGAAGTCTCGACAAATTGTCACGGACACAAAAATACAGACTCGAGATCTAACAAGAAGTTCAAAAAGAACTGGCAATTACTAGATTAATCAGATGAATACAAGAACAACACCAAAGAGGTGAGCTAGAACTCCAAGAGATGTGTTGTTGAGACTGAGGAACTCTTCAGCCTCGATTCCAATATATACTCCTATTTAGGAAGCTTCTCAAGCAAATTCTACCAACTAAGACGCTTCTAGAAGGTTCCAGAGGCTTGTCTCTAGAAGGTTCTAAGGACTATGTCCCTAACAATACCTTTGTGATAGCTTCTTTATTCTTTGTAAGCTGAGTAATTGAAGTTGTTGCTATTCTTTAGATCTTTTCACCTTATCAATAGAAAAATTTGTAATTTTAATATCCTCTCATAAAGATTTTGTAATATCTATTTCCATCCAAAAGGTATTATATACTTTTTGATCTTCTTCTACATCTGTAGATTTTGAGATAATCAATATAGAATTTTTATTAAATGTCACATCTCTACTAATAACAATTCAATGTGTACTTGGATTCCATATTCTATAGCTCTTTGTTGTCCTCTCATATCCAAAAAATGTACATTTATTTAATATTAGATCCAACTTCAATCTATAAATATCTTGAATATGAATATAAGCTAGACATTCAAACACTTGAAGTGTACAGTAATCTATGTGTTTATTTCTTTAAACTTCTTCAAAAGTTTTGTATTAAATTATAATAGAGATGGAAATATTTACTAAGAGAGATATAATATTAATAACTTTAGCTTAGAATCTCTTTTATAATTTGACATTATTCAACATGCTACTAGCCTTCTCCAACAATGTTCTATTCATTCGATCTACTATATCATTTTCTTGTGGTATTTTAAGAGTTATAAAGTGATGAATGATATCGTCATTCTTATATAATAATTCAAACTGTTGTGATTTTTACTCTCTTCCATTATCAGACCTTAGGTGCTTTAGTTTTTTCTTTATTTGATTTCTACCATGACTTTCTACTATTTGAAGGTACCAAAGACCTCTAATTTTTTCTTCAGTATATAAATCCATATATTTTTAGAATAGTCATCTATAAAAGATATGAAATGCAAGGCCCTTGATTTAGGAGTAATAAGCAAATGCTCTCAAACATCCAAATGAATATAATTTAGAGTTTTTTTTATACTATATATTACAATGCTAATGCTAATTTTTATTTGTTTCTTAAATATACAATGTTTACAAAAATCCAACTTACAAGTTTTTACTCTTTTCACGAGATGGTATTTGTGAAGCTTAATAAGATCCTTGTCACTCATATGTCTCAATTATTAATGCCACAATTAAGTCATGTCTATAACTTTATTTTCTATTATCATTGTTACTCCACTTGTAACAATGTCTTGTAGCAACTCATATAAGTTTTCTGATTTTTCATCCTTCATAAGTAAAAGAACTCCTTTCAAGACTTTGAAAATTCTTCTTTTTATTATATATTTATAGGCATTCAAATCCAATACATCTAAAGATACCAAATTCTTTTTAGGTGAGGAACATATCTAACATTTGATAGTATTCTAACAAAACTATTAAATATCTTGATTTTAATTGTACCTATTTCTATTGGCTTTTAGGCCATATTTTTTTCCATCAAAATAGTTCCACTATTGAATGGTTTATAAATATGAAACCAATCTTTGTAGTGATTTATATATATATATATATATATATATATATATATATAGAAACATTTAGAATCAAGAATCTATGTATTGCAAAAAAAATCACCTCTTGTAGTCCCTGATAGAACATTGTCAAAACTTCAATATGAATCAATCACATAAATTTGTTTAAATTATTGACTTTTGTCTTTTTTTTGGTCTTCTTTCTCTTTTGTACAATCTTACTTGAAATGCCTAACTTTTTGGTAATAGTTGCATTTCAATTTATTGGTTCTAGTCCTTGATTTTGATCTTAATTTACTTATATTATGTCTTAAAATTTAGTCTATTGATCTACCTTTGGCTAGTAATACTTTGAAATGTCTACTTGCACTGCTTAATTTCTTTTATATTTCATTTGATAATAAAATAGTAATGACCTCTTTTAACTCTATAGTATCATTTTTATATAACAAAATTATATCCAGATATTCAAATGATAGAGGAAGCAAAGTGAAAAAAATGAGTGTGTTATTCTCATCCTCTAACTTCACATCTTTACTTGCTAACTCATATATAATTTCATTGAATACATTCAAGTACTCCATTATACTAGTTTCTTCCTTCATGTCCAATGTATATAATTGTTGTTTTAAATATAGTTGATTTATTATAGACTTAGTAATATATAGACTCTTTTGTTTCATGTTAAGTATTGATATTAAATTTTAAGTCATAACATTATATAACACCTTGTCTGTTAGACATAAATAAATCATACTTATAGCTCTAAGTTTGATTTCTTTCCATTTTTCATCATTCTTATTCATAGGTTTCTTTTGTAGCACCTAATGCAATCCCTGCTATACCAATAAATCCTTAATTTTTAGTTATCACAATCTAAAGTTATCTTCTTATTAAATTTTTTTATCTCAAATTTTTTATTTGATACATTTACTACTATTGCAATCTTCAACTTTACTTTGATATCAATTAAAGTGAAAGAAAATTATTTTGATCAAACAATCACATCAAAATTTAAGACTATACACATTCAAATCTATTCTATAGGAGAATATATAAATGACTTTATTAAAAAGAATTACATAAGATCTAAATTTATTATCTTTCTATCTTCAAGAGATTTAGCTATACATCTTCTATGCCTTTAATATACTTGGTACCACAAAAGAAAAAAAAACCTAACTAATATTCTACTATGAAGAATCAAGCCATAGCATCTAAAAAATTGTACTGTTCATGCAACCATTTCTCTCTGAAGTTCAAAGAAGAATGTAAGAATTTCATCTTTTTTTTCAAGATTTATAAATTCCTATGAGGTTTTAAAAGTCTTTGCAATCAATCTTTAAGCAATTACATTCTTACTATCTTATCCATCTAATTGGTCCTTCTTTCTATTGTCTAGAGTTTCACAAAATCCATGCCTCAGATGTCTTGCTTACTCCTCACCTCCATAATAAATAGAAAAATTAATCAAAAATAATGCCAACTTCTTATTTTTAATCATCCATCACTATTGCCTTTATAAACAACAGGTTTTTAGACGATGTTGTCATAGTAGAAAGAATTTGCTTCAAGGAAGCATTGGACCATTAGTTGCTACTAATTTTTCAAATAAATTATAAGTTTATAAAAAAAAAATATTATGTATAGCTTCTTTCTAAGAAGACAATGACATCAAATGCACAAGTCTAGGATGCATAAGAGTATTCAAGATGTGACTAGATATCTTAAAACCACTTCTATTCCTATGGAGAATCCTTTTGTACATATAGCACTCAATAACTTCTAATCTAGTGACCTATTTAGATTCAACATTTTCTAAAAATTTAACTTTTATCTTTAAATATCTCCATATAAAAAATCAACCATAAATTCATTATAGATCTTTGGATATCATCTAATTTCTAACAAATGCTAAACATGTGAATTTTTAGGCATCTATACATTAATTCTATCATATCTTAAAAATCTAATATTCAAATACCATGAATATTTTATTTAAGTTTTTTTAACATAATCATCTATACTTGTGGAAATTTTGAACCAAAATTCGTCCAAAAACATAAAATATGGGTCAAATTGAAACCTCCATTAAAAAAACTCACTTACAAATCTCAATTTTGAAGCACTAACTTCCAAAAATTCTTTCCCCTTTATTTTCGATTGGAATATATTAATTTCTTTATATAAAATGTAGCTCTTTAAGTTAGCTTTTGAATCACATTTTTTGATTCTTGAATTCTTTCTTATAACTCTCTACATGCTTAAAAGAGTAACAATAGATACCAAATTCACATCCTAACTTCAAACAACCATATCTCTTTCATCAAAACTCCAAATTACATATTTTTTTCTTCCAAATTCTAGCCCAAAATACAAGCTTTCTGAATCCAACCTCTAAACTTCAAATGGATTGCCTTGCCTTGAATATTCTTCTTTTCCTTGAATGAACTACCTTAAAGTGGTTCTAAATTCAAATGTGGTCTCAAACAATATCTCAAAGCTTATTGGGCATGACTCTCAACAAATAGAAATGAAGTCCTCTATCACTCACCTTATCCATCTACATGAGATGGCTTAAGAATCAAAATATTATACTTTTGATATCAAAGCCCTTTTAAATTCCTTATTAATAAATCTTACAACTTCTATCTTTAATTTCAAAATTTAAACTATAAATTTAAACAAATTAGTTAAGTCTTTTATTTTATTTATTTTTATTTTTATTTTATTTTATTTTTTAATTATAATCCAAACTTTCATAACATTATATATTATTTTTTTATATTGTATTACTTTTTAGCATGACATCCACTCCCTCCAAAGTTGCATATCCTCTATCATACATCAATCTAACCATCCTTATCTGCTTTACCATTTCCATTTCTTTGTGCATATTCTATTCGATTCAGATCTAATGTTTTAAAATCTGAAAGATTACTTAGAATAAATCTACCATCTCTCATTTTGAATGCCTTGATCTAATTTTTAGTCACATATATCTTTAATATTATACCATCCAACTCACAAAATAAATAGATAGTATTGTCATGCACTATCACCACCATATATGGTTCCCAACCATCTTTGAGCAAACTTTCTAAGAGTGCTATGTTGATGCACCAAACTACTATCAAACAATAATATCTAATTTCTAACTTCAATTGATTTTGACTTCAAATTGTGGATTTTATTAAACTTCTCTTTGTTGCTTAATCTAACAATCTTTAATTTGTTCAATGCAATCTCTTGATCTTTAGATAATCTTTTAAGTTTCTAAATCTAAAGTTCTAATAATATTTCTTTTATGATGCCATCTTTTCAATCTAATAATACCCAAGTAGATACAAAATCTTCCACATATATAATTGGCTTTTAGCTCAACATCAGCTCAATAAGCATATAACTAGTAATAATACTATGAGTGGTTCTATTTGCCCATATAAAAAATATTAGAAGTCTTAGCTACTACCTTAGCTTATCTCTACAAACCTTAATAAGAATATTAATGATAAGAGAATGTCTTTTTTCATTCTTGCTATTAGCCTCAAGATTATAAGTAGTTGTCAGCTTCAACTTCACACCATATCTTTAAAAAAAAACTCTAACCTTTGATGTATCTAATTCTCTTTGACTAATATTTATTCTTCTAATGCTATCATATTTGCTAAAGATATCCTCCAAGAAAAATTTGTATAATTTTTTTGTAGACTTGGTCTTCAAAGCTTTCCTTCAATATAATTTGAGAGCTCTTCTTTTACCAAAAGAAGATATTTTATGCCTCATAATTCTAATGCATAGCTACCAAGTCAATCATCCATTGAAAATATATAGTAAGTAGATAGTAAGATGCATCTTATTTCTGAATCTGACTTTGGACTATAATTGGTATTTAATTACAAAAAGCCACAAATTCTTCTAAATATTTATAGATGCCCTTCTACCAATATTTCTTTTTCATCTTGTAGTAGGTAGTCCAAACTCCTCTGTGGCTTGCTTAAAGTATATCATGAAATTTCTTGAGAACTTGGCTTGCTTAAAGTATATCATAAAATTTCATTGAGAACCAAACATTGGGAGTCTCTTTCAAGATTATGATATCGAAGCGTTGTATCTCACTATGTATTGAAGGGAGAATATGTCATTCTTAAGGATCTTCATCTCGATTGCATCATTTTGAAGGTTGTGACAATCACAATGTCTGGTTTGGTAGGTCAACAAATAAAGGCTCTTTAGTCAAATCCACTAGTTATTGGTTTTTCATCTCTTTAGTATCACAAATACAAAGAAGCCATAAATGAGGATTATAAATAGAATGTTATTTTGCCTAGATCTTGTTTCTTTTATAGAGAAGATCTTTATCTTGATTTTAATGGATATTTTCAATGAAAAGCCTTCACTTTCTTTATTGCATTTACAAGATTCTTTTTTGGCTTCTATGTATGTTCACTAATATTGCATCCGTGCCAATGAATAAGATATTTCAACTTATTTTGGCACCACCTTGAGTCTAAAACTTCTTCTACTTCAATTTTTTCATTATTATCTACTTCTATAGGAGGAAGTGGCACTTGTCTTCTTCTTAGTATGTTCACTATCTTGTATGGTTCAAAAAGAGATTCGTAGAATAGTGGATGGATTTTCATTGACTCCAGTAGGTGTAAACGATATACAACTAGATTGATTTGTGCAGAAATAAGAAATGGTCTAAGCCTACTATAGTCCAACTTATTACAAGAACAAGTAGATTTGATATTGTAATGAAGTAACTATATCATATCACCTATGTGGAATGGTGGTTGTTCCTTTTGATAGACATCTATTGTTGGAGTAGAAAGAGTTTATCTCAAGAAAACACTGAGCTTCTGGCTGTCTTTAATTGCTCAATCAAGCTTCAAAATAAGGAAAGCCTTAACTTTATATACAAAATTTCTCTTTTTAGAGCAATTACACCAAATAAATAAGCCTCACATAGCAACAACATCCAAAATATGATAAAATCCTCTAAAACCTTATATACCCTATGTGAAATTTTTTCCAAATTTTAATACATCATATCTCCTGATTCGACCATCCAAACTAATTCAAATTTTATATGAAGTATTGATGTAATCTTATCAACTCCTACAACAAATTTCAACTATAAATTCAATGCGGATCTTAAGATATCACCAAAACCCTAATAGTAGCTTCAAACCCTAGTTTTTATACATCCCTATACAATTTTCTTCATATCTCACAAAATAAACATCCAAATGCTACAAAGTTTATATACATAGTTTTTCAATACAATTATCTACCTTCTCCAAAAGGTTTGAGCTAAAAATTCTTCCAAAAACTCAAGATATGGCTCCAACCAATACTATGAATAAAATCACTTACTTACTGCTTTTGATTTGGATGTGCTAAGTTCAACCCTCTATAACTTCTTCATCCAAAATTCAAATTCATTAAAAAATATATGAATAGTATGGTAAAAGAAATATTCTTGCCAATCTTAATTACCGATCTTTTTTTATTCTTTGTAAATGTATGTTATATTCCAAAGAGTGATAGTAGCTATGAAATTAATACCTTAACTTTGAGCACCAATAACTCCTTTATAAAAACTCCAAATTACAAAAAAATTATATCCAACTTGTACTTAAAATCCTAAAATTACTGATCCTAGCCTCCAAAGCTTGAATGACTTCAAAAACAAAACCCTAATCCCTAATAAGGCCACAGGCAGCTTCCATGAAGTCCATTGGGCATGGCCTTTGATCAATAGGAATGAAGATCTCCATTCCTTGCCTTCATCCAACCATGCCTTGCTTTCATCCCTCCTAATAAGCCTACTACTAATTAAGATTTTTTTCTTTAGGTTCTAATCTCCTCTCAAGGCTTCATACTAAACATTTAGGTCCTATAATTTTTTTAAATGCTATAATTAAAAAAGATAAAACTCAAAATAAAGTTTTTTAATCCACTCTCTTTAAATTAATCTATTAACCATTCTAACATACATTAAGATTTATGAATATATTATATATTCTAACTAATTTTTACATACTATAAGCAATTATAGTACGATACCACATTGAACTTTTGTTATTCTTCAGCGTCTTTTAATTGTGCCTTCATTGTTGTATATAGTTCTAACAAATGATTTGTCAAATTCCTTGCTATAGAATTATTAACTTCTGAAAAGTCAAAAGTATCAAGTCATGGATGATAACCATATTTGGTAAAAAAAGATATTTTTTTTGTAGAAGAATGTACTGTGTTATTATAAGCAAACTGTACCAATAGTAAAAAAATTGTCTAATCATCTTATTGGTAGTTGATGGTACATCTTAATTACTACTCTAAAACTTGATTAATACACTCTATTTATCCATCAAGTTTGAAGATGGAATACCAAATATAGTTTTATATCTATTTTTAGAATCTTGAAAAGAGTCTCCCAAAATCTTGATACAAACTAAGTTCTCCTATCTAATATAATATCCTTGAATAATCCATTATAGCAATAGATGTTGTCAAGAAAGAATTTAGGTATTTTTTCACCTATGATAGATTTTTTACATGATACAAAATATGCTATCTTAGTAAAATGATCTACTATCATGAATATAAAGTTATAAGAATCGAAGATTGAAAGATCTATGATAAAATCTATAGAAACAAAAGACCATGGTTGTTCTAGAATGGATAATGGTTGAAGAAGTTTGTAAGATCAATGACAAGGAGTTTTTGATCTTAAATACACATTATATGACTAAACAAAGTCTTTTACATCCTTCTACATTTGTGGCTATCAAAAATCTTTGGATATAAGCTCTAAAGTCTTGTTGTATCTAAAATGTCTTGCTGCTAGAAAGTTGTGACATGCTTGAAAAACATGTAATTATGCTTCTTCTTTTGGAACATATAATCAACTTTTGAAATAGAGCAAGTTATTTTTTGAACTCAAACTTAAAAATAACTTAGAATTTAGAAGAAGGATTCTTGATATTATGGAGAAGAGGATCAAAAGACATACTTAATTGGATTTATTTCATAAGGGTTGAATCAACAGTCAATGTTGATTTTATTACTCAAAGATGAAAATATTTTGGCTTCAAAAAAATTATTCTTTGTTGATCAAAAGATACATCTTTTTCTTTTGGTATAAGATAAGAATGTCTAGAAAGGACGTCTAACAAATCTTGTTATTTTTTGGGTTGATATGTGATTTTGAAATCAAATCTTGATAAAGACATACTCTAAAGAGCTTGGCAACAATTCAAAATATGTACTGATATGAAGTACTTGAGATTCTTATAGTTTATATATATGGTGACTGGATTGGAAGCGCCTTCTATATGATGACGCTATTCTTGAAATGAATCCATGATTGCAAAAAGCTCTTTGTCATTGATTTTATAATTAATCTTCATTTTTGAAAGTTTTTTGGAATCAAAAGCTATTGGGTTAAGTTTATCATTTATTCCTATTTGTGATAATATGACATCCAAAGAAAAGTTTGATGCATCTGTTTCCATAAAAAATGCCTTAAAAAAGTCAACATGATATAAGATTGGTGCAAAAATAAAAGCTGACTTCAAAGCATTATAAAATGCTTCAGAAAATACTTCAACGTCTTTGTTCCACTCAAATTTGTCTTTGTAAGTCAAATGTGTAAATAGGACTGCAACTTGAAAGAAGTCTTTGATGAAGATTTCATAATAATTGGCAAAGCCCAAAAAGCATTAAATATCTCTTATCATTTTTGAAATCTTCCAATCTATAATAGTTTGAACTTTCTTAGGATCCATCATAAGTCCATCATTTGAAATGATGTATCTTAAAAAGTCAATTTGAGTAGTGTAGAATACACACTTTTCTATCTTTACATAAAGTCCCGCATCTCTTAATTTTTGTAATACATCACAAATATGAAGTTCATATTTATCTATGTTCTTAGAATAGATCAAGATGTCGTCCAGTTAACAAACAACAAAATCATTCAAAAATTCTCAAAAATATCATTCATTTGATGTTAAAAAATTGATAGTGCATTTGTAAGTCCAAATGGCATGACATTGTATTCAAAATGTCCAAACCTAGTTTGAAACGTAGTCTTCCATTCATCTGCTTCTTTAATACAAACTAGATTGTATGCTCTCCATAGATCTATTTTTGTATAGATCTTACCTTGATTTAATTGATTAAGAAGTTTATATATTTAATATAGAGGGTACCTATTCTTGATGGTAATCTTCTTGAGTCCTTGATAATCAATACACATCTGCAATGATCTATCTTTCTTCTTCACAAATAAGATTAGAGTTCTTACTGGAGATTTGGAATGGCATATGAAATTCTTGGCTAGATTTTCTTTAATATATTCTTTTAGTTTAGCTAATTTATTTTTTAATAAACTATAGATTGGTCCAAATAGCGGTTGTGATCCTTCTTGAAGGTCAATTGAGCAAACATAGGTATGGTATTCTAAAAGAGTATCTACATTCTTCTTTTTGAATATATCTTAAAACTCTTGATATTAGCTTGGAATGCCACTTGAAGTCTTTGTATTATTAAAAATAGGTGTGGCATAAATGACATAAGGTGATCCTTCTCTTGCAGCATACAAGAAAGCTCTTGCACCTACAAATATAAGTTTTATTTAGTTAGACTTATGACTTTCTACTGGATTAATTTTAGTCTTAGTTATACTTTTAGAGAAGTTAAGAGTACGAGAAATCCAATCTATACAAGGATTACACTTTTTTAACTACAATAAACTTAAAATGATTAGATTAGAAGGAGATCTAATTATATTCAAGATTATGTAACTACTATGATCATTTATTGCTACACCTAGAAGAAGTATTTTATAAATAATATCTCCAAAAGATAATAGATGACCATCTATGACTTCTACATGAATAAGTTAAGTTTTTTGTATTAACAGTATTTTATATCTTTTAATAAATTCTACATCTAAAAAACAAGCTGAGGCTTCTGAATCTATTAAAGTTGAGGCTTTATAATTATTAGGTCTTAAATTTATATCTATTATAAAACAAAGAAAAGGTTCTAAGGAGAGGATAGGACCTTTGTTAGAAATTGTATAAGATTCTAGCCGCATAGTTTCTATTGTAGCTGGACAAATTTGTTTTCCAACACATTGTCTTCTTTGACATTTATACTCCTCATTTTGTAGTTTTGTTCTTTCTTTTGATAATGTTGAGTAATCTATTTAGATTTTCTATAATATAAGCACAATCCTTCTTGAGGGCAATAAGTCTTTTCTTACTTGATAAGAAGTTTAAAATGTACGACATTAATTTACATATCGTCTACTTCTGAATGTATGTATTGACAAGATGTTGTTATTGCCATCCAATTACAGTAATGTTGAGGCCTACTTGTGCGAATTCTAAATTAAAATTTATAAAATCTAATTATCATACTTCACATTAAAGTCAATTACTTAACTTAATGTTTGAAGATTAAGTATGTTGAGCATCAATTTATTTACTTCATATTGTAATCTATAGAGAAATTGGCTAATAAGTGCAGCATCATCCCACTTAATATCAGTTGCAAGTTGTCAAAACTGTGAAGCATATAATGTTACAGATCAATTGTCTTGTCACAAAATATAGATCTTGTTGGTTGTAATACGAGTTGCATCATGTTCTCCATACATGGACCAAAATTTTGCCAAAAATGCTTCTAGATTATCTAATATTAGATCTCGTCATTCAAAAAAAGATAAAAACCATGATAGTATTGAACCTAAAAGAAATATTCTCATGAATCTAACTTAAAATCTTGAAGTTGGATAGCTTTGAGATTGAAGTTCAATTACAAGTTATATTTGATTGATAAATCCTCAAAATTTGAATCTTGTACTATCAAACTACTTGGGTAGCGTAACTCTAGGTTCTCTAATACTTAAAGGATGTTCTACCATGGGTGGAGGAAAATGATCTAGTACAGATGTTGAGGCAACTCTAATCATCTCAATATCCTTATTTCCTGCCATTCTTATTGTTTCTTGTAGTGGTAAGCTAAGTTGATGCATCGTAAGTATCAACTCCCTCAATTATTCTTACATTTATGCCATTGCACTCCTCATTTCAATAAGCTCTACTATAACAACAGTTAAAAAAATATCTAATACTACTCTAGTTAAGTAAAAGAAAGAACTTAAGGATAAAGAAAATACTAAGAATAATATCAGTTTAAAAGAGGGTAATCTATAACTTTTAATATGCTTATGTCTTATCAAAAAAAAAATAATCCATTCTTATTGCCAAAAGACAAGAAAACTTGAGACTCTTGAAACTAGACCAAAAGCAAGAAAAGAATTGACAATAATGAAGAAGGCTTCACTCTTGCTTCTATATATACTATCTAACTAGGAGCTATGTGGCGATGTTCTATAGGACCTCTAATATGTGTTGACTTTGCAAGATACATGTTTTAGCTTATAAGATAAGTTTTCTATGTAGGGGCTACACAATTAACTTATTTTTCAAGCTATCAACATGTGTGGTACATAGCTAACTTGTTGACTACATTTCTAATCTAAAAAGTCAATTAATAACACCTATAAAATCAAAGCAGCGTCTATGAAGCTTCTAAGAAACTTTTATAGAAGATATTATAGAATTGACTTACTTTTATCTACTATTATCTAAATCATATAAGTAATTATTGCTTTATATGTATATGTCTATGACATTATCTTTCAAAATATAATCATAAGACTAATATCTTATGTCTTTAAAGACTTTATCTTTTTAGCCTTCTTATCTCTTCATGATACTCAAATAGATGCTAATATTTTTTAATTTTTTTTCTATAAAGATCTTTTCTAAAATCTTTATCTTTACCACTTATGCTTATTCCATTAATAGCTAGTACATAGCCATAGTCTTCATTTTCATCATCTTCACCAATCTCTTATGTCTCTATTTTTTCTTTACAAATATATCTAGCTCTAAATAACATATCTACTACAAAATTCTTCTAGCCAAAAATGTGCACCAACATAAAATTAAGTGATTTGGTATAAGATATTGACCTCAATATGGCAATATTAAAAATAAAATAATTAGCAATTATATCCAACAATGATAAGCAATCAATCTCTAGCACCACATTGGATCTAATTAAATATTTTTTATATACTTTCATATTTTTAAATTCTCTCTAAAGCTCCCTCTTTACTTGTGGATATGCTCTTTGTCTATCTATGAAAATTCTTGCTCTAAACTTGCTCACAAACCTCTTACCTTTTGTATCATCTTGACCAACAGTCCAACTAATATCAATATGACTTATATTAGTAATAACAATAATTGATCTACTATAATCATAGTCAATTTATTTCAAGATTGATGGTGATTTCAAAATTTCCTTCAAACCATCTATGGCTAATCCTTGCTTTTTTCTCTATATTAATTTAGTCAATTTTTTTAAGAGACTATATAATAGCTGAGCTATATGAGCAAATTGAGGAATCCAAATCGAATAGAAGATACATGCTTCTAAAAACCTCTTTACTTATGTAATGCTATCACATGCTTTCATCCTAGTAATAATATCAATCTTTTTAGGATTAGGTTTTTTTGCCATACCTTCCATATTAATATTCAATAACTATAATCTCATTAATTTTAAACTTGGATTTGTCAATAGACAAGATTAGATCTACTTCTTTAAGCTTCTTCAAAATCTTATCTACATCTTTAATGTGATCCTTCACAAACCTTCTACATCCATCAATATCTAATGTCAAGTCTTTAACCTCCTCTTTGCAACCTTTGATAGGTATATCATCTACAAAAAGAATAGTCTTTCCAAGTATAAAATCCCTCAAGATATGCTTCATGGCATTTGCATATGAGCTACTGAGTTAGTAGCACCTTGAAGCAAAGTGCACATCTTCATAAGTCTCAATAGAGTCTTTATAGTTGTTAGATTTCTACTTTCTGATATAAGCTGAAACTAATCATAACTTAAATAAATATCTCTAATAGAATAGATGGCATGTCTTACAAAAGCCTAAGCAATTTTATCCACAATTGACCCTGATCTCTTATTTTTGATTGTTATTTTGTTGATTGGTTGCATATCTTGAATGAACCGTAAAGCTCCAAACTTCTTTGATTTTATAAACTATTAATTGCAATATAGATCCATAGATGATTCAAGTATTTTTATTTACATCTTTTCTTTTAATAAACTTACTAACTTAGGTAGCAAGGCTTTTGACTCATGATTTGGCTTTTAATTCCAAGGTACATGTCAAATAGTAAAAATAATCATTGACATAATAACCTTTGAATTAATACATCCAATCTCATTTAGTGAAGAAGCAAAAGCCTTATTATACTGGGAGATTATTTTTTAGAATCTTTTTTTTTCAAGTTCTTTTAAAAACTCACTCCTCCAATCTATAACTTGACTAATGTCTTTTCCATAATATTATGTCTAATCTTTCTTATCTCCCTTAATCCATATTCTTTTTTAGCCTTTTTGATATAATCTTTGGAATCTAGTGGTAATTGTATCACTACTAGCCTCACATTCTTTGCCACAATCTTATACTTTGTATTTTCCATTATTTCAGTCTCTAAGTGATAATTCTTAATTATTCTTGTATTAGTAGTTATCTTCAATATATATTTATATAATCTTCTTGAATGAATCTCCACCATTATATCAATTGATACAATTTCTTCTTCTTATAAAGTCTCCAAAATTTATAAAATATCATTTGAAAATCCTTCTTCTTCAATAAGTCTAGAAATAAACTCATCACTCAAAATTACATCAATTCTTTTTAATTTTTTTTCAATCTTCTTAATTGATCCTCTATACATAGAATTTAAATCTTTAACCTTTTCAAAACTCACAAATTCATTCTCTATCAAACTCCAAACCTTACAATCATTCCTTTATATATTATGATATACAACAATAGATGATTTTTTTACACTTATGGCATTCCATGTTCCATACATGTAATCTAGAAATCCAAAATATCATCACACTCATGGTCCATACAAGTTTTTTTAAGTTGATCTCTATGTCTCTCATGATTTGGCCATATTGTGAAAAACTGAATTAACTACTTGCTATCATAGCTATAAATTCTAGCATAGTATGATCTATCATATAACACCTTGGTTTCCATCTTTGTTGCTCTAAAATGATTGTTAAACTTCTTTGTTTTTGCTCAAAGAAGTTTTGTTCCACTTCCACATCACTAATTTTTAATGTACATTATTGGATATATTCTATATATGCTACTTCTTTTGTCATTAGCAGCTTTCAATACCCATCTATGGTTGGTATCAATTGGTCACTTGTCCTTCTTACAAATCTTTTCAGACAAGATATTGATCTTAGTTCTATAGTCTATTAATGCTAAGTTTGGCTTTTCAAGGCTTTTAAGCTTCACAACTGTCTATGTAGTAGCTCTTACTCAAAATAGATGAGTATAAGTTGTTAAAGCTTCTCTTTCATTCTTTTGTATCTTTTTAGCCTCACATTGAGATACTTTGGCCTCCATTGTAACTCCTTCTTGATTCTTGTTAGGATTGGTTTGTACTTTGATGCTAGCCACTCTATCAAATAAAAATATTTATAGTACTTTATCTTCCATCTTATCATACAAAACTTCTTCCATAACTTCAACTTTTGTATTCACAATCTTATCATAAATTACTCCATACTTTTTGCTTGAGTCACTATTACCTACATCATTACATATCAAAACAAATACTTGTTCAATCTCTTTTTCTTCTTTCTTAGTGATAAGAGTATCTAATAGAATTTTTATTATTATTTTAGCTATTATTTGCTTTTTATTTTTTATAACATCAATGATGAGCTCATGAAAATCTTTCTCGACAATTGTAGAATAGATATTAGTTCGTTTCTATAAGATATTGATAAAATAGACTAATAGTCCATAAAATAGTCAATTCAAGTAAATGGATGGTTAACATAGTTATTAAAAGTGATTAATTACAGGATTACGGTTAGAATCTGAGAATAGGGAGTAAGTATATAGCAGTTGTAGAAGTTAGTCTGAGTGCCAGACTGTGATAGTCATGAGCTGGGGTAAGCTTGGTGCTACCTCTTTGTCTCTTTGTTTCTTTGTTGTTGAAAAGTAATGGATAGTTTCTGAATACTAAGAAGTGAGTCTGTAAAATAAATTAGAGATTGATTTATGAGTTATTGATTATATAATTCGAACATTGAGTGATTGAATTATATAAGGAGTTATTGAAAGATTATGATTATTGTTTATTGAGAGCTAAGTGTGTTTCAACAAAGGAAGTCTGTGATTAAAGAAATTATGAGAATTCAGATTGGTTGGAGTGAAGTCTGTTATTTCTAATGTTGGATGGAAATTATGTATTTTGAGTGGTCTTTTGAGAGTACAAGGTTGCACACTGTTGTTATCACTTGATGAAAGAGTATTGGTACTGGGAGAGAGCATTGTAGTATTTCTTGGTATTTTAGTGGTTCGAAATACGATTAATTGTGTGATCCTAATAAGTAAAACTCATGCACTTAGTCTTTCCCTATGTTAGAATTCTCCTATATAGGTTTATTTTGAAAAGAATTGTAGAATAAGTAAAACGATAATCACATTTTGGCGTCACTATCGAGGATAGACAATAGTATTGAGTGTTAGGAATTAACTGCTAGTTTAGTTAGATGGAAGATAAGAAGCAAATTCAGTAGGATATAATGAAAGAATATGGTTATTAAGAATGAGAACTCAATAGTAAAGAGCATACAATAGTCGAAAGAGAGAATAGAGAGATCACAAGCAAGAAATTTGTTGCGTAACAAGCAAGAACGAAAATTAAAAAGGAATCATTGACAAAGTTGGATTAAACCATGGTTGCATGCATGTTGGCATATCCGAGTATACTCAGAAGCTGATCGACATCAAATATTTCAGAAGTATATACTATTAGAGAAATTGCCAAGAGCACTCACAGAAAGTTTGGTCAATAGATTAGTGTTTTCTTTGAGGCCATTAACTGCAAGTGGGAGAATCACAGAAGAATTGAATATTCTATTGGATACGTTTTTAATAATAGAAGCTTCTAATTCCATCAAAACTAGTTCTGTAGAGTGGCATAAATTACTGGTTAATAAGGGCCAATTCAATATATTTTAAAATCCATCATTTTTATCTCCAATTCAATTAAATAACTTAATAAGGGATAATAATAGTAAATTGAAGAAACTTGAAAATTCAAAATAATCAATTAAAGAAGGCGTCAATTATTTTAACAAAAGATTAAGTAGAACATTGTTCTCTTCAATGGTGACGAGTGGTCCAGTGGTTTCAATAGCAGTACAAATGGATGACGTGAGCAATCGCACAACGATGGTGGCTCTATTACCTATTTTTAGGGATTTTTTGGGTACAGATTCCGATCAACATTTGTCTCAGTTTTTGACAACATGTGTAGCCAATAATGAAAGAATTGAAGATATTTGGTTACGATGGTTGCCAGCAACCTTGAAAGATATGACATTTGAATGGTACAATCGTCAACCAGTGGATCAATTTTTTAATTGAAAAGCATTAAAGAATGCATTTTTAATCCATTTTTGCTCAATTGGTTTTGAGGATCAACTTTGAGAAAGATTAATGACTAGCAAAATGGGTCCAAAAGAAGCAATGGAATCATACTATGGTCGTGTGGCAGATATACTCCGCAAGTCGCCAAATCACCAAATACTAGAGGCTTTTGTATTATCCATATTAATCAATGGATTGCACCTACTCGAACTAAAAATATTTGTAAAAAAGACTCAACCAAATATGATAATTGCATCTCTTAATAGAGCCAAGGTTTGAGAGGAATACCATTATGATCAGTTTTTAACTATGGATACTACAACGATTCTAATTCAAGGCATCTATTAAAATCCAACTTGGAATGGATCAGTGGGTAGTTATCCACGGATGTTAGAAATAGTGGCCAATTCCAATGCCAATATTCAGGGGCCAGTTAATGTCATCTCATTACAAGCTATACCACCAAATATGATAACAGCGTATGCTCCATATTTTCCATATCAACAACAAGTGGCACAGTTACCAATAATACCAATCCTAAAAGATTCCAATGAAGCCTTGTTAGTGAACCTAATGAAGAAAATGGAAGAAATGGCCATTAATATGGCCAAGGATTAGGAAAAGAAGTACAAGCCTACTAATACTAGGACCAATGTATGGTGCAGTAATTGTAAGGGCTACGATCATTTGATAACAGAATATCCTTCACCCTCACAAATGATGGGTCAATGTACATTTTGTAGAGGAAAGCACTTAACAACTAATTGTTGGAATTGACAAAGGTAATAACAGTTCAATAATTAGACCATGATTCCATCGACTCAGTGGAAAGTCAATCAAGTTCAAATAAAAAATATGTTTGGATGGAATCAAAATTGATCTAATCGACAAAATTGAGTATTCAATAACTTTCAAAGTTCCAATTTTAATCAGGGCTCTGCATTAAATATCCAGAACTACGATAGGGAGCAAAAGAGGTATCAGCAATATGTTCCACCATCATCATCAAACCAAGTACCTTCCGTACCAATGAGACAACCAGGATCATTTTCTAACCTTACATGAAAGAAGCCTAGTAGGTATATATCGATGGAGACATCCAATATGCTTAATGGGAGTGCAAAAAGACCACTTTGTTATTTTCGTTGTAAACAAATTGATTATTTTGCCAGTGAATTTCTCAATCCTAGAGCCAGAGACGATTATGCGTGAGTGTGTGGAAATTGCAAGCAGTCGGAATATACATATCAGTAATGTAATACTCCGTTTAATTTCAATAATCGAGATTAGCAGATCTAAAGCCAAGGAAAAATTGAAGAGATAAATTAAGGTCTTGAAGATTCTCTGGTAAATTGGATGGAATGTGTTCAAGCCATTCTTACCAAGAGTCAATAAAAGAGGAAAGGACCAATTCAATATTTGGATGAGCTTGATGCAAAAGGCCAATTTGACTTAATTACGAGAACATCCAATTCAAGTCCTGTTACGGGCCTCTTACCGAGTATGAGACTTGACTCAGTTGCGCAATCCAATGAGGTCCCAATTATGGAGGTTTTGATTCCGTTCTAAGAGGTTCTATTTTCTACGTACTTTCAAAAAATGTCCTATCTGTTGAAAGATCCTCTCGGGGGCATGAATTCCAAGGAAGCTCAAGCTACTGTTCCAATTCCAAGTCCAAGACAGAAGAATATCTTACCTCTCGGAGTTAAACTCAACCCAATAAAAAAAAAGAGAGCATTGGGAATTACCTTAAATATCAAACCCTATGACATTTTAAAGGATCTGGATGCTATTTGACCTTCTATTTCTATGAAGCAACTTCTAGAAGTCGCACCAGAGTACCGTTCTATATTGAATTCATCATTAACATGGCATAAGCAATGCAATAAAGAAGTTTGTGAAGTCAATTTGAATCTTGATCTAGTTGCATCAACCATCGATGTTTTGATTGACAATGTTATGATCTCAAATGTTCAAGTGGATGGTGGTTCCAGCGTCAATTTAATGAACATTGATACAATGGATGCTTTAGATTTGGAACACTTAATACCCACAACATTGGTGTTAAGGATGGCAAATCATAGCCGAGTTAAATCAATGGATATTTTATGGAGTGTTCAAAGTATAATTACTGGTATTGCATATAAAACCGATTACATCATCTTTCGGTTATAATGTTTGACTTTATTATATCCAATTTTATTGGAACGCCCATTGCTTTATCAAGCAAAGGCCAAGAACGATTGGGATTGGGGTACTTTGACAATTGGCAAGGATAGAGATAAAATGGTGTTACAAATATACCTAGTATATTATCACAGGGAGTCTCAATTGCTAGCATCTAAATTGACATCAGACGATGAGCTTAGCTCTGATGATGATGCAGTAGTACCAATTACGAAGGTGCCCATAGAAGCAACCCAACACCCTGGAGTCGTGTATCAATGTAGAGGTCCGAGAATGTACTTGATTTACCTATTGGATTCGAAAATCTCTACTAAAATTAATATTGATTGGATGACCAAGTATGATATGCACCATGTGAGTGCCTTAGACACAAGATTGAGTACTTTGCACATGTCAAACTTCTCGAC
Organism: Physcomitrium patens; assembly: GCF_059467195.1. Classification (NCBI taxonomy): domain Eukaryota; kingdom Viridiplantae; phylum Streptophyta; class Bryopsida; order Funariales; family Funariaceae; genus Physcomitrium; species Physcomitrium patens. The sequence continues at coordinate 10,706,608 of NC_143429.1, read as the reverse complement.
TGATTTTAATTCAACGTGGGAGTTGAAACAGAACATCACCGCTGCACCTTTACGTCAAACTATCAACTTGGTGACCACATCAAAGCCTTGAACAATTAAGATCTATGAAGGTATTAAAGAACAAGAGTTGACCTACTGAATATAATTTTTCTTGCATCATAAATCTGCTTTTGCTTGGACTTATAATGATCTAAAAGGTATCCCCATTGAAATCTGTAAGCATCGTATCATTTTAGAGAAGAACGCTAAACTGGTACGACAAAGGCAACATTGTCTTAATCTTAAATATTTTCTCATGGTGAAGGAGGAATTAGACAAGCTTCTTGGGGTTGGTTTTATTTACCCAATACTCAATAGTGAGTGGATTTCTCCAATCATGATGGTGTCAAAAAAGAACAAAAAAATCCAAATTTTTCAGGATTTTCAAAAACTTAATACGGCCACTAAGAAAGATTACTTCCCATTACCTTTCACAGATAGTATATTGGACACCGTAGTAAGTCACAAATATTATTCATTCCTCGATGGATTTTTTAGGTATAATCAAGTTCAAATTGAACCAGAAGACCAGCTCAAGACAATCTTTACTACGGATTGGGACACATTTGCTTATTGCGTGATGTCTTTTAAGTTATGCAATGCCCCAGCCATGTTTTAGAGAGTGGTGACTCAGGCCTACTAAGACTATCTCCGAATATTTATAGAGATCTTTTTAGATGATTTTTGTGTATTCAGTACAAAACAAGATCATCTTAGTTGTCTAGGTAAATATTTGGCTCAATGCGCTAAGTTTGGAATATTGTTGAACTTACATAAGTATCAATTTGGTATTTCGTCTAGAAAATTATTGGGACATATTGTCTCCAGCCGTGGTATTACTACGGATCTTGATAAAGTGCAACATATAATGAACTTGCCCAGACTAGAGACGGTCTCGGATGTTTGAGGGTTTGTCGGCCATGTCAGTTATTATCGTCGCATTATTCGTTTGTTTGCAATTATTTATCAACCTTTAACGAACTTAGTAAAAAAACCTCCGTCAAATGGGACTAGTCCCTTCTGGACCATGGAGTATACTGTTGTCGTATTACGTGAAGTCTTGCTTGAGAATGCACTGAGCACTTGGCTGTGGAAGGTAAAAGAAAATTACAACAAAAGATCCTAACAATCCAATAGGATTATAGAGAATTTACAATTAAACCTTAACAATCATATTCAAACATTAAGCAATCTCAATTAAATTTTATTGAAGTTATAAAAGAAACACAAGAAAATTCTAAAGAAATGTAAAAGAATATTAAAAAAAACTTAGTCAAACCCTAACAAAAATCTAATAGAACCTTAAATTCTAACCAAATCCTAATCCTAATCCAACCTTAATCAAACCCTAGACAAACCCTAAATCCTAAACTAAATCCTAATCAAACCTTAATCCCTAATCAAATCCTAATCCAAACCCTAAATCCTAAATCCTAAATCAAACCCTAATCCAAATCCTAAACCCTAAACCAAATCCCAAACTCTAAATCAAATCTTAATCCAAACCCTAAACCAAATCCTAGTAATTCCTACAACAAATTTAAATCCCAATAAGTAATGAATAAACCGTTGATCTTAACTCAAATTTTACATACTTCTAAAAACATAAGTTAGAAATAAGCAAAAAAAAAATTGATAAGGATCGGAGTTACCAAATTGACGATATTCTCAAAAATGTGCTCGAGTATTGGCCAGCCTCCTTCTCCAATCTTCATGCCAATCTTCCAAAGCCAATAACTCTCTTTTGCACCGTTCGATTGATCTCAAAATTCTCATATGCATAGAAAAACAAGTCTAATATCCTCTTATGTAAGTTTCACTCCAATCCAACTAGTAGATTGTAAGAAATCTTAAAAAAACTCACTAGACCTAAAATTCTACTTTCTGAGACCTTGACACACTTAAACCTCAATATCCTTCAATTCAACCGTTAGATCGAGCTCAACTTCACTACACATATTGAACACAACTATAAACATAAACCTACAAAATTTCACTTGTAGATCTACAACAAAACTCTTGAAATCATCCAAAATGTAAACCCTACTTTATTTCATAAAACCCAAGTCATCCGAAACAAACCTTGACTTTGCAAAACTATTACAAAGTCAATACAGATTCAAATCACCCAAAATCAACACCTATAGAAACCCTACTCAATTTTCTATCAAACCCCACTCTCCGATCTGCCAGAGATTCCTGGAGTCATTATCGAGACTCAGTTTTGTGCCTCAGGGTCTGATTTCGACCCTAGTTCATAACCGGCCTTCTCTGGGTATCAATATTCATCTTCTTGAGGTAATTTTTACTACTTTTCACTTCTAACTCCTTCCTAAATATGCCTATATCCTTTATTTTTCTAATCTACCTTGTTTGCCTTATTTATGGCCTTACAAAGTAAATAGAAGCATAATTTGCAAATAGGCAGCATTAGCACCTTTAATTTTTCTACCCTTTGACTAATATCTATTTTTCCAAGATAATTTGCTACAATATTTTTGAAGTGAGATCCTCAAAACATAATATTTTCTTCTTCCTTTCACTTATTATCTCTGTTACATCATGACACCGTGGCCTTTGAGGCATTAAAGTCAAAATTGATCTCTGCTCCAATATTGGTGGCACCTCGTTGGACGGAGCATTTCCATGTATACATTGATGCATCCAATGTGGCTATTGGATTGGTCCTAAGTCAGAGGATGACTAGGATCTGAATCATCCTATCTAAAATATCTGTTGATAATTGGTGGCTATCAAATGTAATTATACTACTACTGAACGCGAAGCATTGGGTATGATATACTCGATTTAGAAGTTTTGGCACTATTTGCTTGGATATTCGTTTATATTTTATGTAGAACATAATGCCCTCAAATACATGATTAATAAGCCTCAATTGAGTGGACACATTGCCTCATGGGTATTACTTCTATAAGAGTTTAATTTCATGATTGTTGTACGACCTGGGAAGAAACCTGCAAATGCTAATCATTTATCCCGATTGTCTAATATTCTTGACAACAAGCCTATTCTTGATGCTCTTCTCGATGCCAAATTATTTGCGGTGGATGTAATTTCTCCTAAGTATAGTGAAATCATTTAATTTTTGGCCTTCCTCACTTTTCCATCGACTTTCACCGAAAAGCTAAAGAAACGATTCATTTTGAAGAGTGCTTTGAACATGATGATTCGCGATGCTTTGTATAAATAAGGCAAAAATGGCATTTTAAGATGTTGTATCTTTCTAAATGAAGTACAGTCGATACTAGAGGGTTGCCATTTGGATAGTTCTATTGGTCATTTTGCGGGCGACAGCACTGCTCTCAAGGCTTTAATGGCAGGATATTGGTGGCCCATAATATTTTCTGATGCACACCAATTATTTTGTCGTTGAGAACCCTGTCAATGAATGGGTCGACCCATGGGCAATTCAGCCATGCCATTAGTATTAATCTTGGTACATGCACCATTTAAAAAATAGGAATTGATTTTGTCAGTCCCATCGCACCAGCGTCAAAACCTAGCAAGAAGTGGTATATTTTAGTCGCTATGGACTATGTAACAAAATGGGCAAAGGCTATTGCTACCTGCCATGATAATGCCAGTACGATGGCCTCTTTTCTTTACGAGAATATTATAACTCGATTTAGGTGTCCAAAAGAATAAGTTAGTAATCATAGCACCCATTTCATAAATGCTACTATAGTCGCCTTGACGAACATATATGAGATTAAGTATCGGAAAATTACTCCATAACATCTTCGTACAAATGGGCAAACGGAAAAGACCAACGAAATTTTGTACAAGGTCTTGACTAAGACAATTTCAAGGGCAGGTACCAATTGGAAGACCAAATTCTATGCGGCTTTGTGGGCGTATCATACCATATTTAAAGTAACTACCAACACTACTCTATCCAAACTAGTTTACAAAGAAGAGGTAATTTTACCTATCGAGTTAGAGGTTCAAAGTTTACGGATTGCCTTTGATGAATATCTCAGTGACAATGAGTCATTATACTCTCAATTGGCGAAATTGGAGGAATGGGATGAAATACGGACTACAACTCTTTTGAACATGGAAGCAACTTAAAAATGGAAAAAGAGTTACTATAATAGTAAACTACGTCCAAAGATTTTTATGTCCAATGATTTGGTATTATTGTATGATAGTTGTTTTTCTCATTTTTTGGATAAATTTCAAGTTTGGTGGCATGGGCCATATCGGATGGTTGAAGGCTTTTCTAATGGATCTGTTCAATTGGAGGATTTTATGGGCCATCGATTCAGTATCTGCTCTTGTACTGTAAAAATTTACAGTATGTAAAAATTATTTAGAACATATAATATATTTATAAGACTTAGTGTAAGTTAGAATGGTTAAATAGATTAATTTAAAAAGAGTGGATTTAAGAAACTTTATTTTGAGTTTATCTTTTTGATTATAGCATTTAAAAAAAACTATTATAGAACCTATATGTTTAGTATAAAGCCTTGAGAGGAGATTAGATCCTAAAGAAGAAATTCTTAACTATTAGGAGGCTTATTGGAAGGAATGAAAGCAAGGCATGGTTAGATGAAGGCAAGGAATGAAAAACTTCATTTCTATTGGTCGAAGGCCATGCCCAACAGGTTTCAAGGAGGCTGCCGGAGGACTTATTAGGGAATAGGATTTTTGTTTCAAAATTATTCGAGCTTTTCAGGCTAGGATCAAAAAATATACGATTTTAGATATAATTCGAGTGAAGATTTTATAGGATTTCGAGTTTTTTTGAAGGAGATATAGGTGTTCAAAGTTAAGGTGTCAAATTTATACCTACTGTCACTCTTTGAAGTATAACTTATGCATACAGAGAGCAATGAAAGATCGGTGTCATATTACGTGCTTTCCTGCTCGAGAATGCGTCGGGCGTCTGGTTGTAGAAGGTAGTATGGAGATTCACCAATATTCAAGCAGTTTATCGGTTTTTGACTGTTGGAATATAAACAACTACAAGAATATACCGTAAATCTATACAAATGCCCTTCGATTGCTTGTCAAAGTCCTTTTTGCCCCAGCCGGTAGGTCTCTAGACGTTACAGACAACCCCGAACAACCCAAACTGCTAATCTTCGATACCGCTTTATATTCACGATCTTGTATCCACTGATTGTCTTGTTAGATTAACCCAATAAATTTCATTCACTTCGCATACTCAATCCTATAGACACCCTTTTAACTCTTCATCACAGACGTAACTCGATTTCACAAAATAGTCAAGAGTAATCAAACCCACTTCATTAAAAAATCTCGATTCACCATTACAACACTGACTTCATCAACGATTGCCTCAGTCTTCTTAAACCCTATGAAGAAAAAAATCCAATTCTCTGTCTTTTTTCCCTGCCCGAAGCATGGAGTTAGCTCTCTGATTCTTCAAAAAACTCTCCAAAACTTCTTCTCTCCCCCTCTCATTTCTTAATCTTAATTCTGAATTTCTTCAATCCTCCATCTTGGATCTGAAATTGGCTCCCACCGTCAGAGCTTGGATCTGAAATTGGCTCTCGTCATTAGAGCTTTCTCCTCCATTTTTACCTTTAAGAGATTCTTTTACCAAAAACAACGTTTCTTGAAATGGCACAGAGAATAGGGTAGCCTGCAACAGAATTGAAACCCCGTAATTGGGACCACATTGAGTCGCCCGACCAATTCAGGTCTCATATTGGCTAAGAGTCCAGTAGTAAGACCCAGATGTTCCCAAAATTGGATCAAATTGGTCCTTCACGTCAGATTGGCTGAGGCCCGTAGTAAGACCTGGATTTTCCAGTAATTAGATTGCATTGGGTTGCCCTACCAATTCAGGTCTCATATTGGATAAGAAGACTCGGATTAGATTCTTGAAATTGGATCCAATTGGCTCTTTGAACCAGGCTCACCCGTCGTGTGAATTGGTCCTTTTCTTTCCTGCTGACTCCCGTTATTGGAATCCAACTGAGCATTTCAGTATGCCCCGGCTGACTGTAACGGGGTGACTGAACCTGGCCACTCAGTATTTGCACTGGAGTTGGTCGTTGCTCATAATATTCGAGGTAACTAAACATTAATAAAAGTCTTCTTTCTTTATATTTTCACGGTATACTCGTATTACAACATGACATAAATCCTCCGGTATGTACCAATTTACCCAATTGCTGTTTGATTTAGAATATATCCTCTACGTCTTTGTCTAGTTCATCTTCGTCACCTTCATTATCCAAATCACTTTCATCTTCTTGCTGCGGAATCTCTATACCTTCATTAAGGTCTTCCATATTCATCTCCGCGTGTCTTCGTTTAAATATTTTTATTCGCTTCCTTGCAATTGGTATTTTCAATTTTGTACCATCTAACTCCCATAACAAGTAAGTCGCATTATCATGAATAGTTGTTATTACATACGGTCCAAACCAACGTTTTGAAAATTTCCACAAAGTACTATGCTGATTATCCAGACTATTGTCATAAACAAGTACCCAGTCACCTTCCTCGATTGCTTTTGGTCTCAATCGATGTTGCTTATCGAATCGCGCCTTGTTTTATAACCTTGCTCTTTTTAACCTACCCAATGCTATCTGGACATCTTCCGTTCTTTGCTCCAATTGTCGAATCCTAATAGCCAGAAGTTCTTCTCTTGTCAATCCATCTTCCCATGGTAGCATACTCCAAGTAAGTACCTTTTCTTCAATCGGCATAATTGATTTTTGACCTGTCATAAGTTCTACTGGCATATATCCTGTCACCGAACTATGTGTTGTTCGATCAGCCCATAATACAAATGACAAAAGCAGTGGCCACTCTTTAACTTTCCCATTACAAGCTTTAACTAATGCTTTCACAATCGGTGGGTGACTGCGTTCGCTTCTTGCATTCCTTTTTGGATTATAAGCAGTAGTCAGTGATAGTTTAACTCTACATCTTTCAAAGAACTTACGAGCTTCTTGTGCATTTAATCTCCATGATCTGCAGTGATTTTTCCTACGCATCCGTAGCGGCAAATGACATCTTCAAGCAAAAACCTACAAATCTCCTCTGTAGATTTTGTCCTCAATGCTCTTCTTTTTACTTGATTTGATAAATCTTCACGAGCTAAAACCAAATATCTCATCTACCATAATCCAACTCGCATAATAACGAAATCAACAGCCCATTTAAAATGAATAGCCAGAGGATACGTAGGATGAAGACCATCTCGATGTTGGATATTAGAATACGATTGACAGATTTCACATGACTCTACAAATGAGATCACATCTCGATACATATTTTTTTACTAATATCATTCCTTGAGTTTAGCAAAATTAGCGTAGATTCTTCTATGCCCTACACATAAATTATCATGAAACTCCTTTAATAATTTTAGTTTTTCTTCTTTTTTGCCTATCACTCGTTGTGGCATCCCAATTCTTTTCTTCGGTCTCTTCCATAAGAATCCATCTCGAAGTAAAAATCCATATGCCTTTTTTCTTAATTGTTTGAATTTTTTTGTAGACCAATTCTCCTGCTTAGTCAAGGTATTCAAGTAATGACCAATATCCAATAATTCTCCTTCATAAGATTCTTCAAGAAATAGCTTGTCTTCTTTGTTGGGATTTGATATTGAATAGAATTTCAATCCGACGTCATCAATGTCTTCAACCATTTCGTCCTCCCTCTCGTATCTTGCTCGAGATAGCATGTTTGCTACTAAATTGTCCTTCCCAATAATATGCTTAAATTCGGATTTAGTGACTTAATATAAGCAATCCATCTCAACATTGCAATAACTGGCATTGAACAGTTAATAATCATTCCAAGCAATGGCAAGCAATCTGTTTCAATTACTACTACTGTCCCAATCAAATAGTCCTTTTTAGCTTTCATAGCCGAAACGACTCCCCAAAGTTCTCTTTTGACTTGCGAATATCCACGCTGACGAATACTTAAAACTTTAGCCCCAAATCAAACTGCAAATCTATTCCCACTGGAATCATCTTGACCCACAGCCCATCCAATGGCAATTGGACTAGCGTCCACAGTAAGAATCACTGGTCTATTGTACTTATAATCAACCTTCCTCAATATTGGAGGTGACATCAATAATTTCTTTAATCTTTACATTGCCTGAATATGCCTTTCTTCTCATTTAAATCGGTAGCCCTTGCGTAACAGTTCATATAATGGATCTGCTATGTGAGCATAATGAGGGATCCAGATTCGATAAAATACACATGCACCCAAAAACTTGCGAACCTCTGTTAAAGAATCACAATCCTCTTTCATCCTTCCAATTGCATCAACTTTAGTCGGATCTGGTTTTCTTCCGTAAGATCCACATAAATGTCCAACAATCACAACCTCTCGTACTCCAAATACGGACTTTATACCCGATAATGTAAGATGAACTTCTCCAAGCCGAGTTAAAATCTTTTCACAATCTTGTATATGATCAACAACATATTTGCGACACCCCCTCATATCTAAAGTTTCATCCTTGTCTCCTTCTCTACATCCTTTTATAGGAACATCATCCAGAAAAGGCATAGTCCTTTCCAAAATAAAATCTCTCAATATCTTATTCATCCCATTCATCATATGCGCAACTGAGTTGGTCGTGCCTTGAGGTAGAGTACACATTCTAACCAATCCAAGTGGTGTCCTCATTGTTGTCATATCTCTACTTCCTTCGGCAAGTTGAAATTGATCATAACTTGAATACAAATCACCCATTGAATAGATCGCCCTTCCAGCAAACGCCTCAGCAAATTCATCCACAATAGGCCCAATTCCTGCATTCCTGACAGTTACTGCATTCACCGGTTGCATATCTTGAATAAAACGTAGTGATCCATTCTTCTTAGGTACCGTAAACCATCGACTAGAATACGACGCAAACGAGGGTTCCAATATTTTCATCTTTATCTTTTCTTTTAATAGTTCAACCAATTTAAGTAAATGTGCCCTCGGTACTGAAATCGATCTTAGATTCCAAGGTACATGCGGTACAGTGAAGATAACCATAGGTGTTATAATATTTGGATCCACACACCTAATTTCATGAGATTCGAAAGCAAACAATCTACCTTGTTTAGCCAACATCTTTTTGAAGCAAGTAATTTCCTTCGGCAATAAAGAACCATCAGAACCAATCTTCAATTCTTCAAAAGTCTCTTTAGTAAACTGATGTCCAATACTCATTGGATCTCTTAAACTTGCTTCTTTTGATGCTTCTCCCATTTATTCTTTAGAATCTTCTGGTAATGGTCCGGCAACAGGCTTTACCTTCTTATCTGCCGTTTTATATCTCGTCTCTACAATGACTTCTGGAGCTTGAAAAGATTCAAGTATGGTATAAACCTCTCTTGAATGAATCTCAACAATCTTATCATTATCCCCTAACCTAATAGATGTAATCAATTCCAATGAATCTTCCAGTCCATTTTCTTCATAAACACCCAAAATCCTCTCATCATCTTGCAATGTACCTAACTTGCATAATTGTCCTTCAATATCATATAATCTTTTTTTTTCTTTTCTTTTAAAATCATCAACTTTCTTATACATAATATTTCCGTTCTCCAATATACCAATAAAACTCGCATCAAAGGCACCTTCATCTCGCGAGAGTACCTCCTCTTTTGTACCTCCATAATCTCGCTTTACAATGGTACCTCCCCAAAATCCTAAAATCCTTCAACAATCTTTGGCAATGGTTTCTCCCTCAACCTATCTCGATTCCATTCATGGTTAGGAGGTACTGTTAGAAATTGTACAGCTTTCCTCCCATCCTTGCTCCGTACTCTTGCATAAGCAGAACCATCGTCAAGTACTTTTGTTTCTATCCGTGTTGCCATAATATAAGGTTGTCCTAAAATCAACGGATAAGACGTTGTATCTTGAACAAAGAAATGTTGCTCCGTTGCAACATCTCCAATCCGAATTTTGACATCTAGGCTAGCTCCATATAATTCGTCCTATGTATTATTAGCTGCTCGTATTGCCCATCCATGTTCCATATCAATTGGCCATTTTTGCTTCTTATAAAGATCTTTAGACATGAGATTTATTTCAGAACCATGGTCGACTAAAGCAACAATTGGTTCATCTATATCTCCTACTTTCACCAATACCTCAGTAGTTGCCCTTGCCCAATGCTTTCGAGTATAATGGCTCAAAGTTCCCATTTCCTTGTCACTATAATCTTCGAAATGTACTCGTTGATTATACCCATTCTTTTCATTTGTTGGTTGCTTGTAACCAATATCAACCTCTTCTTCATCTCTATATATTCTTACATCAATAGCATGACTCATTCCAGTCTCGCCCATTAATTGCCTCTTTCGCTTAATGCTATCAATGATAACATCATGAAACTCCTTCTTTGCAATTTCCAAGACTTCTTTCAATGTGAATTCCACCTTAGCGTTTAATATATGTTCTTCCAACACCCCTTTCAAATTTGTTGCCGCTTCAATGTAAGAAAGTAACTTATAAGCAATTGATTTGCCTTTATCTTTTGTCTCCTTTGTTTTTTCTCCCAATGATGCTGAGGTATCCTTTACAGGCAATTCTTGTGAAGCTGCCTCCTGAGCCTTGTCTCCTCGAGTTTGCCTCTTAAAAGAATTTCCTTCTCTAGTATCATCAAAATTTCCTCGTCTTTTTTCTTCCATCAAAGCTTCATTTTGGCTCTTAGCAATATATGCATGAACTGAAAGAGACTCAACAGGATCCTCCCAACCTATTCTTCCTCGTATTGTAGCTGCAGTTCTCAATAATGCTTCTCGAGGTAATTTTCCTTCTTGCATTGTAGAAACGGCAGAAGTCCAAAACTCACTAGTTTCCGTACTTCCACCAATTTCATCATCTACTCTAGCACCATAACTTGCACTTTCTCGTACTATTGTTTCATGCTCTTTTAAGTAATCTTGAACCAATGCTCTCATTCTTCCCTTGCCAAAATTGGTTTGAAAAAGATCCTCCCTATCTTTCAATGCTATCTTCCCATCTTTCCAGCAAATAATTCCCTGCCGTATCATATTATTAAATTCATTGCAATCTTTTCTAGTGTGTGAAGCGTCATCACACCAAATGCATCTTTGTACATATCCTTGTTTTGAAACATTCTTCGAATTGTTTGTAGAAGTATTCTCTTCAAGTCTTACCAATTTGATTTGAAGATCTCGCATTCCTCGTATAATTTCTTCCATCCCCATATCTACTTTCTTTGATAAGGATGTCGAAGGTTGAACTGTAGGCATTGTTGGTGGTGTTGTACGTACTGGAGCTTTGGGTGCTTGTACTGTTTTCGGAATATTACTCCTATCCTTCCTCCTTTCTTTTTTTGTAAACAACCCCACCGCATCTTCAACGTTCTTCTACTTTGTTGTCAATCCTTCATCTTCTTCTTTGTCTTCAAGAAGGAATTCTAATTTCTCTTGCAATTCTCCATCAGCAACTTGAAAAAATAGATCAACTTTGTTCGGCTCCAATGTCAATTTTTCTACCTTCAATAATTAAGAGTACTGCCTCTCAAATTCCCTTAGTAGCTCTGTTGCTTGTAAATTCTTATTGAGCCATTCAATCCATTCCAGAAACAGCTTCTTAGTAACTCGATCAACATCTTCCAAGAAATATTCGTCTTTCAATGCATGTGAAAAAACCTCCCATGAATTCCCATAACGATCCGTAATCGATGTAATGTGGTCTCTTATCTCTGGTATCATGGCAAGTCCAAATAATTCAACCATTTTCTTCTCAGAAACCTGATTTAATTCTATTTCACGAACATAACAACTTAAATACCTTGAAATATTCCTCCCATCAAATTGATCAATTTTATTGACCACTACTTGCAATACTTTGGTTGCAAAATCTTCCTTTCGATCATTGCTTTGCTGTTGCTGCATTGATAATGAGAAGGCTTGAAACATACTAGCAATAGACAGATCCATGTGCATACCTTGTCCTTTAGAAGAATCCCCACCAGAAACTCCTCCCAAAAATCCTTCAAAATTTTTATTTTCGTTTTCCATAAAATAAAGATAAAATCAACCGAAATCCAATACCTTCTACCTCAAGCTTTCATGTCAGGTTCACCACTTATGTCGTATTATGTGCTTTCCTGCTCGAGAACGCGCCGGGCGTCTGGCTGTAGAAGGTAGTATGGAGATTCGCCAATATTCAAGCAGTTTATCGGTTTTTGACTGTTGAAATATAAACAACTGCAAGAATACACCGTAAATCTATACAAATACCCTTTGATTGCTTGTCAAAGTCCTTTTTGTCCCAGTCGGTAGGTCTCTAGACGTTACAGAGAACCCCGAACAACCTAAACTGCTAATCTTCGATACCGCTTTATAGTCACGATCTTGTATCCACTGATTGTCTTGTTAGATTAATCCAATAAATTTCATTCACTCCGCATACTCAATCCTATAGACACCCTTTTAACTCTTCATTAAGACGTAACTCGATTTCACAAAACAGTCAAGAGTAATCAAACCCACTTCATTAAAAAATCCCGATTCACCATTATAACACTGACTTCAGCAACAATTGCCTCAGTCTTCCCAAAACCCTATGAAGAAAAAAACCCAATTCTCTGTCTTTTTTCTCCACCCGAAGCATGAAGTTAGCTCTCTGATTCTTCAAAAAACTCTCCAAAACTTCTTCTCTCCCCCTCTCATTTCTTAATCTTAATTCTGAATTTCTTCAATCCTCCGTCTTGGATCCGGAATTGGCTCCCACCGTCAGAGCTTGGATCTGAAATTGGCTCTCACCGTCAGAGCTTTCTCTTCCATTTTTACCTTTAAGAGATCCTTTTACCAAAAACAACGTTCCCTGAAACAGCACAGAGAACAGGATAGCCTGAAACAAAATCGAAACCTCGTAATCGGGACCACATTGAGTCGCCCGACCAATTCAGGTCTCATATTGGCTAAGAGTCCAGTAGTAAGACCCGGATGTTCCCGAAATTGGATCAAATTGGTCCTTCGCATCAGATTGGCTGAGGCCCATAGTAAGACCTGGATTTTCCCGTAATTAGACTGCATTGGGTTGCCCGACCAATTCAGGTCTCATATTGGGTAAGAGGACCTGGATTGGATTCTTGAAATTGGATCCAATTGGCTCTTCGAACCAGGCTCACCCGTCGTGTGAATTGGTCCTTTTCCTTCCTGCTGACTCTCATTATTGGAATCGAACGGAGCATTTCAGTATGCCCCGGCTGACTGTAACGGGGTGACTGAACCTGGCCACTCAGTATTTGCACTGGAGTTGGTCGTTGCTCCCAATATTCGAGGTAACTGAACATTAATAAAAGTCCCCTTTCTTTATATTTTCACGGTATACTCGTATTACAACACAACATCGGTGACTGAAGTTGGAGAAGACACTTTCTTGGCTACACTTAACATATACTTTTTGACAAATTTCAAGTCTAGATGAAAGAGTTTTAGACATTTGAAGATAGCATATGTAATTCAAAGGCAGTAAGTGAGTCATTTTATTGATAGTAATGGTTGGAGCCATATCTTGAGTTCTTGGATGAATTTTTGGCTCAAATTTCCATAGGTGTGAATTATTAAGTTAAAAAGTAATACATCAAAATTTCACGATATTTGAATACTAATTTTGTGAGATATAAAGAAATTAGCATGTAGGTGTAAGTAAGCTAGGATTTAAAGCTACTGTTAGGATTTTAGTGATATCTCAAGATCCGTAACGAATTTGTAGTTGAATTTTTTTTGTAGAAGTTTTCAAAAGTATATCAGTACTTCATGTAAAATTTAGGATTTTTTGAATGGTCCAATTATGAGATATGAGCTATTGAAATTCAAAAAACATCTCTCATAAGGATATATAAGGTTTTAAGATCTTTATCATACATTTGGATGTTTTCTTGGTACTTGGGCTTGTGTTTTGATATAATTGTCCAAAAAGAAAAAATATTATATGTATAAATTTGGATTTTTACATCTTAGACTTGATTGAGTATTTAGTATCAACTAGAAGCCCAGCGCTTTTTTGAGGCAAATTCTCTCTACCCTGACATCACATTAACGGAAATCGATTACGGATATTTAATACATAAGACCCGACATAGGTTTTCATTTTTTTTTTTTTCCTGAGGGCTGTGATTGTCATTTTATTTATTTTGGAAGAAACCTCCTAGAATCAATCCATATAGGGGAATTCGAACACAGGGAAAGACCATGTATATGAGCTTCAATTATTACGGTCACACAATTAACCGCTATTGCTAAATGCTTATCATATCGAAGAACACTTAACTTTTTCTCCTACTGTCCACTCTTTCATATCAATATGATAACAACCACGACATCGATTTCAGTACCCTGTGTAATTCACGAATACACAAGCATAATCCAAACCCTAGAACGAACAACTTCCAATCCACAAAATCTGATCAAGACAATTCCTTCGATTATAATTCCTCTCCATTGAACTTACAACCTTGTAATAAATAGTGACTCGAAACTTCCATATATCATCAATCTTTCACAAAAATTGATAAACAGTCATCCATAAATAACTTTGTAAATCAAACATTGATTCATTAAATCGATTCTCTTCACTAGAATCAACACTAACACAAAAGAAACAAGAAAATTAAGAAGAAGAGATAGCACCAAGCTTATCCGCGGCTCAGTATTATCACAGTCTGGCATTTTCTTCCTCTCTCCCATCCTCCTTATACTACCCCGAGATACCAATTCCTATACTATGGATGATAACTACTTTTCTTAACTATTCATCTATTCTACCTACTGAACCACCTTTTCAGCAGTTTTCTATCCTTGTTTACACTATACACTAGGTATCTATATTTTAAAAATAACTACTTATTCTACATAGCCCCATTCCTAACTGTGTAGTGTCTCCGCAAACATAGTATTGATAAACAAAAACCTTTTTTTTTTTTTTTTCTTTTTTTTTTTCTTTTTTTTAACTGGATTATTCAATCTCTTCAATTTCTGGTGCTGGCTCTATTTGGTCTTACTCCAATACTATATCTTCTTCCTCTGAGTCTACCTAAATCTTTGCTCCTTTTTTGAGTTGTTAAATCTTCATTATATGCTTCCAATTCTCAAACCTGAGCTTCCAATTGGAAGATTTTGGCATCTTTAGCTTTCAGTTATTGCTGCTGCTATTAAAATTTCTCCTCCAATTTTCCAATTCTTACTCTTGTTGAGGAAAATATCTGTGACTGACCAATTCTGACCAAATCACTCTCCAATTTCGTTATTGTTTCCTTCAAAACAACAATTTTTGCCTGTAGCTTATCCATTTTGTTTCGATATTAGTAAGCCAATTTTTCCTTTTCAAGCTCCAATGCCTCCTTTTTTTCTCGTTCCATCTTCAACTAAGCGTTCATCTTCTCCTGTTCCAATCTGTACGATTTATGAGTTTGTAGTAATTCTTACCTTTGATTTTCTAAAATATGCTGAATCCTCTATTTCTTCTTTAACTAGTTTTCTACCCTCTCATCCAATTCACGCTCCACTTGTATCTTGGATTTTGATTCTACCTAAATGACTTATTTCTGTTCCCTGATTTTACAATTTTGCTTCAATATTATTTTCTTACTTGCTTTTACTTACCTTTTTAAGCTACCTTCTTCTTCGAACTTATTCACCATAAGTTGAAGCTGGGAAATTTGATCCAATCTAACTTCCTCAAGATTCCACCCTTCTGTTACACCTCGTTGAAATCCTAATTGGTTGCTTTCCCTTAGAACTGGTATTGGTGTCGTCATCTCTATTGTCGATCAAATTGGAACTCGCTCTGGTGTATATATTGGTCTTGCTTCCCGTTTTGTCACTCTGCTGGATTCTCCCACTTCATACACCATTACCCTTTGACTAATTGTTCCCGTTTGTAAACTCGAAACTACTGGTTGAGATTCCTGTTTCAATATATATTCAATCACTGAGTTTACATAATTGGAACATAATAGTGAAGCAAACTTCCCCGTCTTCCACTTAGCTCCCATTTTTACATGTATCCTTGCAGCCACATAAGCTGCCCAATTGAATACCATGCCTTCCAGTGTTCCTATCGCGGAAAACAGTAATCGCTTTGCCATATAGGTGGTGTACCGATTCAATGTTAATCGCTTCTGAACAAACCGCATCCATTCCCTAAGTTCGGGTGTAAGTGCCTCCTATGCCTTCCATCCTTGATTTCACTCGAGAGACGATATTCTTCCTTTGAAGTAGTTTTCTGGCTTGAAGTCATTTGATGTGTCTCCTCCCACCTCAAGCTCTCCGGTTGATAAATGCAGGACCTTGTGTAAGATATTCTCATCTATGCTAATCAGGACTCCTCTTACCACACTCGAATCATCCTCTAGATCATAATTTTCTATATATTCCGCCATTCGTTCTACATCAATTGGTGGTAGTTTATCCGATCTTGGCAAAAACGTAAATAACAATGCATTTCTAAAATCTTTTTGCCTTTTCAATGACCAACAGATATCTAACTTCATCAGTTCCATGTTGGTGATAACTACAAGAGACGACAATTCCAGATCGCACTTAGACCTCACATTGCAGCGACTTTTCGATTGTTCCGATACTCTCTTCACTCTTTCCGTCGACATTGTAAAAATCAAAGTCTCAATACTTCCTCACCCTGTCATACTGTAAATGCTTACAGTATGTAAAAATTAGTTGAAACATATTATATGTTGATAAATCTAGATGTGTGTTAGAGTGGCTAGTAGATTAAATTAAAAGGGGTTGGTATAAGAAACTTTACTTTGTTTCTTTATTTCTTTTGATTTTGACATTAAAAAAAAAATATATATATATATATATATATATAGGACCTAAATGTTTAGTATGAAACCTTGGAAAAAGGTGGAAACCTAAGGATGAAAATCTAAACTAGTAGGAAGCTAATTGGGAAGGATGAAAGCAAGACATGGTCGGATGAAGGCAAGGAATGGGGAATTTCATCCCTATTGGTCGAATACCATGCCCAATGGGCTTTGAGGAGGCTGCCTGCGACCTTAAGAAGGGTTTCGGCGACTTCAATGGGGATATTCGGAGTTAAGAAGCTAAGGTTGTAAAGTTTAGGATTTGGAGAACAATTTTTGTACAAAAATTAGAGGATTTGGAGTTAGGGTGAAAAAGTTATAACCGTTTGAAGTTAAGGTGTTTATTTAAGACATATTGTTACTCTTTTGAGAGTACGAGGAGTTTTACAGCAGCTTTTGAAGATCGGAAGGTGCGACTAGAACGGCGATTTCAAGGTCTACATCTTTTATAAAAGAATTATTGCTTTTGAAGTTCATATGAAGGAGTTGTAAGGAGTTGAAAGCGACGCTTACAAATCAAAAGCAGTAAGTAAGCGGGTTTGTTTGTAGTAATGGTTGGAGTCATAACTTGAGTTTTCGGACGAATTTTTGGCTCAAACTTTTTAGAGAATGTAAAATTTTGTGTTAAAAAGCTATACATACAAATTTCGTGGCATTTGAGCTTATATTTTGTGAGATATGAAGAAAATTGCACGCAGATGTATAAAGACAAGGGTTTGAAGCGACTATTAGGGATTTCAAGATATCTGAAGATCTGCAATGAAGTTGTGGTTGAAAATTGTTTTAGAAGTTAATAAGAATACATCAATACCTCATGTAAAATTTGAGTTTATTTGGACAGTCGGATTAAGAGATATGAGGTGTTGAAGTTAGGAAAAATCTCCACATAAGAATAAACAAGGATTTAGAAGATTTTATCATATTTTGGAAGTTGTGGGTTACTTGAGGATTGTGTATTTGGTGTAATTACTCAAAAAGAGAAAAATTATATATAAACTTAGGGCTTTCCTTATTTTCAAGCTTGATTGAATAATTAGTGACAACCAGAAGCCCAGTGTTTTCTTGAGGCAAACTCTCTCTACTCCGACATATTGGTGCTTCCATTGAGAGAGCCTTAAGGCACTGATTTTTCAACAAGTTGAAATGGGGGATCAAAATCCAGGGGTTTGGATTATCAGGAGGAGTGGGTGCCCATGATTTATTCAGGGCATTTGCTCAATTTATGGAAGAAAGGCAACAAGTGCATAGAAAGGATAGAAACAAGTAGTAGTGGACAAAGTTGGGAGGTTTGATGGAAGGAATATCACCAAGTTCTTAAGGATTTACACATGTGAAATGGAGGTGCATCAAGTTTCAGAGATGAAGATGATTACCACCTTTGATTTGGCAGTGGTACTAAAAATCAGAGAAAGGGTGCAAGAGTTACATTCTGAGACTATATCATGAAAGAAATTTGAAGAACTCTTGAAAGATGAATTTTTTGAAGAAGATTCAGAAAGAATGACAAGACAGACTTTTTTGGAGTGGATTGAGCAAAGGCCAGGGAATCAATTGGCTCCAAATGAATTAATCAGGGAATTTGAGACCAAGTTTGGGCAATTACCTCGGCAAGAGAGGCAAGAGAGGCAGTTCTTGGAAACAAGGAAAACTGGATTATTTTTACAAGCAACTGATGAATATTTGAAAGACAAGCTTCTCTTTTATCTAGCAGATAAGACATTTGAGAGTGGTTTTACAAATAATTGGAAGCTAGTAAAAGAGACTGTGGGACTTTTGGCTAAACAACAGAAGATTAAGACTCGTGGTTTAATATCGAGATTGGAACCAGTGCCTACATCTCAGAATCAAGGACCACCTCAAAGGATGATCAAGACTATTAATACATACATACATGTCGAGTTCTTATCAAGACAGTTTGGAACCAGAAATTTCGTATTTATTGTGCACATACGGTATCACACGTTGTAGTCTCCATCAAGATTGCTTTCATTGTGGGAACCATGGTCTTTGGTCGGGCTAAGGTTCCCGTGATAGATCTTCTCTCAGGCAATCCCCCCCATCCACCCCCCTCCGACCATTCTCTCCCTGTGCATACTCATCTCTTGTTAGACTTGCAAACTTGTGCTTCTGTATTGGCTGCTGAGTGTTGATTAATTTATGGCAGTGAGCTTGTGTCCTTGCTGAATGCTGCTGTGCCCGATAGGACAAACATCTTATATTTATAGTTATTTTCTAAACAGGCGAAAAGGTAGACAAGGAACATCAACTCGTCGACGATTACACTGGTCCGCTTAAACGTTCGCGAATCCGATTTTCCTTAGAATTCTTTGAGGCACGTCGAGATTCATACTGGGGGAAGGGTGTGCTGGACTCGCAGAACCCTGGAATACCGTTCTGCTATTTTCCTCAACAGAAAGGCTGCCGCGTGACCTTGTACCAGGATGCCCACATGGCAGAGAATTTCCTGCCTCCCATAAACTTGAGCAATGGCCAGGTGTATCAACCCCAACGGTGCTGGGAGGATATCTTTGAAGCAATCAACAATGCTAAAAAATTAATCTATATCACAGGCTAGTCAGTCTTCACGCAGATTACCCTCTGCCGAGATCCACAGGGGCCAGTGCCAGGCGACGAGGGCTTGACTCTTGGGGAGCTTCTGAAGAAGAAGGCCGACCAGGGAGTTCGCGTGCACGTTATGGTTTGGAAGGATCCGACGACGTTTAGCCTGCGCGAGCAGGGGTTTCTTTCTACCCATTGCAAACGCACCAAGCGATTCTTCGAAGCAACAAAAGTGAAATGTCTTCGTTGTCGGCGGAAATTCGATTATAACTTAACAATGGTGCAGAAGGCCCATACGTTATCTTTCTCGCATCACCAGAAAACCATCATTGTTGACGCTGAACGACCAGGAGCCAAAGGCAGGCTTGTTAGTTTTGTTGGAGGACTGGACCTCTGTGACGGCCGCTACGACAACCAGGTCCACTCTCTGTTCCGCACTCTTGATACTGCGCACCGTCGGGATTTCTATCAAAAGTTTCGTGGAGCCTCCGTGGAATGTGGCGGACCTCGTGAGCCGTGGCACGACATCCACTCTAAGTTGGAAGGTCCTGTTGCGTGGGATGTTCTCAGAAATTTTGAAGAGAGGTGGATAAAACAGGCTGGGAGGCCGGGGGATCTTTTGCCCATCCGAGATCTTGGTATCTCTCGTGATCCTGTTACCAGTGAGGAGGATCCGGAGACCTGGAATGTGCAGGTGTTTCGCTCAATTGACGCAGGGGCTGCGGAAGGGTTTCCAGATACTCCCGAGGAAGCTGCAAATAAAGGTTTGGTGAGTGGGAAAAATATCTCAATTGACCGCAGTATTCACCATGCGTACATCAATGCCATTGGACGTGCGCGAAACTTCATTTATATCGAGAATCAGTACTTCTTGGGGAGCAGTTTTGGCTGGGAGGCGAAGGAGACCGAGGCATTCAACCTCATCCCCATGGAGCTTGTCCGCAAGATCGTGAGCAAAATCGAAGCTGGGGAGCGCTTCGTCGTGTACATTGTGATACCGATGTATCCTGAAGGCAATCCGGAGAGCAGAACCGTCCAAGAAATACTGGGCTGGCAGAGGAGGACCTTTCAAATGATGTATAAAGAAATTGCACTTGCATTGACTGCGCGAGGGATCAGGGACCAGCACCCAAAAGATTATCTCTCTGTGTTTTGTTTAGGAAACAGGGAGTTGCGGCGAGCGGATGAGTATGTGTCGCCCTGTCTCCCTGAAGACAACTGTTATAGATCCGCCCAGGAGCACCGCCGCTTCATGATTTATGTGCACTCAAAAATGATGATAGGTGAGTATTTTTATGTGTACTACTCAGATTTGTTTATTCACGCTTACAAAAAGGAGTTTTCGATGTCATTTGTTCCCTTGCTACTGGTGACGAACGCTTTTGTTGCTGCCTGCAGTGGATGACGAGTACATAATAGTGGGGTCAGCCAACATCAACGAGAGATCCTTGAACGGTGAACGCGACTCCGAAATTGCCATGGGAGCTTATCAGCCTCACCAACTTGCTACGCACACGCCTGCAAAGGGTCAGATCCATGGGTTCCGAATGGCGTTGTGGTATGAGCACTTGGGCATGCTAGACAACAAATTTTTGCTGCCATGGAGCGTAGAGTGCATTCGCCACGTGAATGAGAGTTCGGATTATCTCTGGAATTTGTTCATGCAAGAAGAGGTGGTCGATCTTCCTGGACATTTGATGTCCTACCCTTACGATGTGGGAAGCGACGGTTCCTTGTCGTACAAACCAGGCTGTGAGTTCATCCCGGACACCAATGCCAAGGTGCTTGGAGGCACCTCCTACGCTCTCCCTGACATTTTGACCACGTAGAAGGATTTTCTGTGCAGATTTGTTCAGTTCTGCGAGGATCATACTCGTTGATGCACGAGATTGAATCTATTAACTGGGGCGGATTGTTTGTTTTTGAAAGTGGGTGCAACAATCTCTTTCTCACATTGCCAGATTGCTCACATTGCCAACTCGTGAAAGGAGTAGGCTTGCTCAGTGCTGTAACTACAGAAGCGGCAGTATAGGAAGGACAAGGATCCTCAACATCAGACTCAACTCTTTGATTATTTTGAAAGTCAATTTTCTACAGTTATTCTTTTTATTTTATATTATAAAAGGCAAATATTCTGTTTAGAACGATGTAAATAAGAAGTTTTTGAAATCTGGATTGATGTCATGCCGGTTAAATATGATAACGATTCTAAAAAGAAAGATTCTTCACCCTTGAGGGATTACAGTATTTATCCTACATTGGTGAAAATGTAGAAACATTCAGCCTTGTACTGTTGCAAAAACATTGGTTGAAATGGGAAATATTCATGAAATCTTCTTAGATTACATAGTAATATGATTGAAAGTAATGATTTTGGACGACTCCAATCATGTCTTTTTTAAGTAAGTAGCTTCCATTTATAAGAAGAGAAGCAGGACATCTTTACTCTTTTTCATGTCTTTTTCATGACTTTTTTTTGGACAATGTTATGAGTTTATTGCTGTGTTTAAAAGTGGCATTTTGGAGATCCTTGATTTTTCCACCTTGTTAGTTTTTAAATTTTATTTTGGATGATTTTTTAGTTTTTTGAGATTTTTTTTAAAAATTATAATAAGAATTATTGTTACTTTTCAGTGATTCAAGTGCTGAAATGAAAAACATTATTTATTAACTTGTTTTTTTATGTTAATGTTTCAATGCACTTGGTTAATAATTTTGAAGTATTATTTGGGTGTTGCTTTTGGCACCACAACTTGCCATGCGACCATGGTTTTTGTACATACTACTACAAGTTTCTTCCATAAAAAGAAGTTGTAAATTTTTTGTTTAGACATTTTTGTTATGAACAAAAAAACCAACATTTTGTAGAGAAGTCAAATACCACATGATCAATGCATGGTCTTTCATGATTTTGTATAATTCTTTCAAATGTTGCAGTTGTTATTTCTCTCATATGCTCTTATTGCAAGCGATCTATCTATCTCTCTCTTTATAAACATAAGCCAACAAGAGTAATTAAGAGTCATGTACTAGTACAATCAACTTTGGAAATATTATTGTTGGTTGAGGAAAGTACATTGAGGTATGTAACTCAAGTTAAGGACAACCTATAGTGGCAAAAGCAAAAACCATAGTGCCATGTGGTACATGGCAAGATGTGGTGGCAATAGCAACATCCATTATTAATAAATCAACAAAATATATATATATATATATATATATATATAAAACTTTAAAACAACTATCAAGCTAAGTTATGCAATATATGTTAGTTTCTAATTATTATAAGTATAAACATATAAGAATATAAATTTTATTCATAGTTTATTTTATATACATATATTTTTAAATATAATCATAATTGGATTAATAACTAATCATCTAAGCTTATAATAATTTTTTGATATTAATAGAATTATTGCATGTAACTTAAATAAGTATTTAGAGGCTTATAATTACTACAAGAATATTTTAGATATTTATATAATGCTAAATATAATACACTATGATGTCAAAAATCTAATACAATAAAGAATTATTTCTTAAGATAGACAAAGTCAAACCTTATATCTTTAATAATAATAGAAAAAAAAAATTATAATAAAAAGTTGAAAGAATGGTAAATTTAAATATTCGTAAAGATAATAAAATATATCAATGATTAAAAAGAGATATTTATTTATTATAAATATATAATAATTATATTATTTTAAGATTATATTTGCTTGCATCAAATCATAATATTTTTATTATAAAAACATATCATATTAGTTTTATGTACAAAAGATCATATATCATGGTATATTGTTGTTGGAATACCACAATGGATGAATTTGAAAAGATCACACATATAATTACAACTATTTTATGTATATTATTAAAAATATAAAATAATAAATAAATAAATAAATATATATATATATATACTAGTATATTAATTTATTTTATATAATTAATTTTTTGAAAAAAAAACAAGGATTTTAAACATTGAGTATCATCTAAATTGATTCTTTGGAATTAGACTTATTGCTTTTGACCATTTTATTGGCTTTTTGAAAGTAAAGTGACAAGTATAGTGAGAAGTTTTAGGAGTTTAAAATAGATTAGGATTATAAACTTTAATTGTAAAAATCATAAATCTTATTCTTGAATTTGATTTGTATGAATTTTTTTCAAATGAATTATTCTTATATTTTAGTTTTTATTTATTTATTTGTCATGGTTTTATAAACAAAAATTTGATTGTTTGAAATTTTTTCCTCTTCTAGTTGGAACTCCAATATGTCTCAAAGCATTAGTAGGATGTTGGTAGATTTTATCATAGTGATATAATGGTGGTTCATAATATGAATCAAGATATTCTTATATTGTTTCAAAAAGACAAAATTCTCAGTTGGCACTTTTAAGCAACTTAGTAATGAAGAATGTTTAGAAAATCAATGCAACTCTTATCATCTTACCAATACTAAAGCCTTGATTGTAATTTGAATACAATTGGAATAAAATTGTAGTGTAAAAGTGAAAAATTAATTTCTATGATTAAAGATTCAATTTAGAAATATTAAAGATTATTTAGTTTTTATTCAGTTTATTATTTAATTTTACGAAAGATTCTTCATTATCATCATGTAGAAATTTAAGAGCAATTTGAATAGTGAATCAAGTAGTTCTCTTGCAAAGAATTTAAAATTCGATTTGTTGATGAAATTTGTCTTTCAATTCATAATTAGTGAAGGAAATGGATGCAACATTATAAGAAATAACTTAATGATGTAGCTCAATTTAAAGTCCATGGATGATTCCAATCCATCCATGTTACAATCATGTTAATGTAGGTGTCTTAACATATTGAATTATGCCAAAGAATTTTATAATCCAAAAGAACAAAATATTATGAAATTTGAGGGTATTAACATGAAGCAATTTTGGGTCTTTGGTTCTAATTGATTGTATCTTTAAACACATTCTATAATAGTAGTTTTTAAAGGATTTATACTATTGAATGATATATAAACTAAAGATTATTCATTTTGATATATTGTCTTAAATTGATTTGATATATTTAAAGCCTTTCACTTGTTTTAAACATCTAAGTATTATTTTTTGTCTTAGCAACTAATGTTGCTACTAAAATTCTATTTTTTTTAAATTGTTCATTGATTTATAAATAGTTTACAAATACAAAAACTTAAATGTGATTAAATTATTTTTCTTATTAGAGATTTGTATTATCTACAAACTCTTTTTCATATTAGAATATACTTCTTAATCACATCTTTTACTTTTTATTTTTGAAGCCAACATATAGTGTTCTACCTTTAAAAATTAAACATACAAATGCTTATCTCTTTTGACTTGTAAAATCCACATAATTTTATCTTGAAGATTATAAAGTACTAGTACATCATGAATATTCTAACAACATGACAATCTTCAATGAACGGCTATCAATTTCAATTGAGATGATAAAGCACAACTTAATAGGAATTTGAAACTTTATTATCTTTGGAGCGATGAGCTACAATAAGATTATAGATATACATAAGGAATACATCAACAATAGTACATGGTTTCTCTATTTTCTATGTGTTTCAAAAGGGTTGCAATGTTTTGTAATAACTTTCGAGTTTCTTTAGTTATAAGTTTTTGAAGGTCTCATTTTTATCACATAATAAGTTGTTTTGACAAATGTCTTAAATCAATGCAAGAAAAGGGCCACAAGCAAGAATGGAACTCTTGTCTTTATTATTTTTTATATTTTTTAATTAACAAGAAGTTACCAAGCAATTAAAGGTGAAACCTTTGGAGAAACCTAAAGATCTAAAACATATAGTATTGCACATATAATAAAATAAAAAAATAAAAATAAATAAATAAAACTATATTTTTTAATAAAAAATCAATTACTTGTCATTTGAATTTCAACTAAGAGCTTGAGAGATTGACTTTGTATTTTATGCTTTAATCGAATGGTAATGAAGAAGTTCTATAGTGCTTCAATATTGTGTAACTATAGCAATGATATCTTCTTCTTTTGAAAAATATATATCTTAATAGTATTGAGCTTTACTATTAGAAAAGATATTGAATTCAAAATGACATAAGGATAGCATAGACAGTAATATGAATAACTCAATAGATGGTTAAAAAATTCTTATACATATCACTTTTTTAGAAAAATAGACATGATACAAATAGAAAATAATTTTTTATCTTAAAAATAAAGACAATTTCTAACATTAACTTAGATTTTTTCTTACAACACATCCATAAATAATGTAGCACTAAAAACTCCCTATAAAGATCTTCTTCAACCCTCAACATATTCCTCATTGTTCATTTCAGCTATTATGTCTTTGCAAAAAAAATGTTATTTGACATGCTTTACATGCTTGAATAAGCAGTAGAACTCTATCTAAAGGCAAGCAAACTTGGCTCACAAGTATCTACAACTATGGCGAATTTCTACAACTAGCATGTTACCATTTAATATTGTGCCATAGAAGGCAACTTTATAGATTTTTAAGCTTCATCATTGTGCATGTATAAAAATAATAAAACTAATCAATTAGCAAAGAAATATATACAAATTCTATAATTGACTATCTGTCATGGACATATGCATGTAAGCCAATAATTATATGTATAAATAGGTAGAAGTAAGTAAAAGTAGGTAAAAATAAGTTAATTCTATAATATTTGCCATGGAAGCTTTCTAGAAGCTTTATAGATGGTGCTTTGACTTTATAGGTGTCTTTAATTGACTTTTTAGATTAAAAACGTGATCAACAAGTTGGCCATGTGCCACACATGTTGTTAGCTTGAAGACTGAGCTAACTATATGGCCCACATGTAGAAATACTTGCCTTGTAAGTCAAGGCATGTATCCTACAAAGTCAACACATATTGGAGGTCCTATAGAACATCGCCGCCACATAGCCTCTAGTTAGATAGTATATGTCACCTCCCTAAAGTGTGCAAAGAAGAGGTGACTCGTGTGGGGATTCCACCATGAAGGATGGAAGTAAGAAGCGAGTATCAAAAGAGAGAAGTCTCCCAAGTAATGCAAGGGTGGCACTTGGAGACGATGACTTCTCAAGGATGTCGTGGAGGACTAAGCCTCCGAGAATTCCCTCGGCTCCATCATGTTGCGATAGTGGTATGGATTGTTAGTTGGTATGGACTATGAAGGGGGATGCTAGCCTAAGGCCAAGGCCGCAGGATTGCCTGGCGTTGAGAAGATAACGGATGGAGTCACTTTTCACCGAAAAGAGGGAAACCGGTCTCGGGTGACTAAACCGTGGTGCTCTGAGATTCCCGCCACGAGTCAGGACTGGAATCATAGTCTCAGTCGGACAAAGTAAGGGTTGGCCGATAACTAACAAATGACTGGTTGGATGTAGGTAGCGAGTGTTGCTGATTCTCGGTGAAGAATTGGAGGATTACATTGGTATTAGAGCAAGACTAGTTGGCATAAGGCACAGCTAGACCAAGATCGACTTGTAATAACAAGACCTAAGGACGGACTTTAGCTATGGCTCTAGGAAAGAGAGCTGTTGCAGAATCAAGTCAGCAACAGGTCAAAATCCAAGGGATTGGAGTCCAAGAGGCGCCGCCTGTTCTTGAGCCACAAAAGAGAAGTCTCTCTCGTTCCAAAGGGAGTACAGACTCCATATAGTCAGAAGAAAGTGACAAAAGAAATTCGAGAGGAGAAGACTCTATTAAGGGAGATAAAGACGAGTCCTCAGAAAGAAATCCTATCAACACAACTCAAACTTCAAAGAAGAATGAACCTAGAGTGACTGTATCACTTTCAAATTTTATGAAGCTTATGAGGGAGGAAGTGGCAAAAGAACGGGAACTTTGGATGGAATCAAAGGGAGTTGACAAGGGAACCTTACGAAAAATCTCAGCTCTAAAGAAGTGGAACAATGTAGAGGTAAGGCCGCCTATGATGAAATTCCTTGAGGAAGTTGAAGTTTGGTTTGATGCAACCGATATTAAGGGCGCTAGGAGAGTGAAAATTCTACCTACTCTGCTGGAAAGTAATGCATTAGAGTGGTACTTGTCAGAAAAGAACAAGACATTGAATGGTATGGAAAGGTCATGAGAAGAAGTTAAAGAAATGTTGTTGGCAAGATTTGTGCCAAGACATCAACACTTCCTAGATGGCATTGCCATGGTCCACTTAAATTAGAGCATGGAAAAAAGATCCTTTAAAAATTATGCTCGTGAATTTCAACTTAAGATAGTGTCTTGTAAGAAAATGAATGAGTATTCAAAGCTAGTGATCTTCTATACACGGCTAGAAGAAGCCACAAGACAAAAATACTTTGAAAGAGAAAGCATTCCTAAAACATTGGATGAAGCATTGGCCTTAGCTGATCAGTTAATGGTGGAAAGCTGTTAGGGACATAATCCTTAGAACTTTCTAGCGAGAAGTTTCTAGAACCTTCTAGAAAACAAGCCTCTGGAACCTTCTAGAAGAGAAGCCTCTGGAACCTTTTAAAGAGAAGTTTCTAGAAGCTTCTAGAAAAGAAGTCTCTGGAACCTTCTAGAAGAGAAGTTTCTAGAAGCTTCTAGAAAGGAATCCCCTGGAACTTTCTAGAAGCTTCCTAGTTAATAGAAGTAGCTCGAGAAGTTTTTAGAACCTTCTAGAAAAGAAGCCTCTGGAACCTTCTAGAAGCTTCTTAGTTAATAGAAGTAGCTCGAGAAGCTTCATAAGTAGGAGTATATATAGGGATCGAGGCTGAAGAGTTCTTCAGTCTCGACAACACATCTCTTGGAGTTCTAGCTCACCTTTCTGGTGTTGTTCTTGTACTCATCTGTTTAATCTAGTTTTGCCACTTCTTCTTGAACTTCTTGTTAGATTTCAAGTCTGTATTTTATGTCCGTGACAGTTTGTCGAGACTACACTAACTTGAGATATCAGAGCTAGTTCTTTCTTAGTACAGTGTGGATTACCCCTCCACTTGAAGGTATACTAGCATTTTTTAGAGGTTGCGGATTACCCTCCTCTAAACTGATACTTCTTCTGTTACAATATTGGAGTCTTATTCTTCTTGGAGAGAGTGGATTACCCGTCTTCTTGAAATTCTTAAGGCATTTTATAGGTTGTGGATTACCCTCCTATAAACCAATATTGCCTCTTATAGGGTCATTTTTTTCCTTCTTTTAGAATGGCCGGAGGTCAAGACATTAGTATGACAGAAAGTTCGGAGTCTAAGTTAGATGCTATTATGAATGCCCTCGCTACGTTATCACAAAGAACTGCAGAGATTGAAGGAGTGGTGGCAAGGCTTCATAATGATGGAGTATCTGGGATAGCACAATCTAAACTACACCAGCCTCAAATTTCGACACTTGGAGAAACAACTTTACCTCAGGTTCGACAAGAACCACTAGTTCTACAACATAAAGAGCCTCGAGTTAGCCTTCCAGATAAGTTTGATGGAACACGTTCCAAGTTTCGAGGATTCGTCAATCAAATCAGGTTGATAACAGTTTTACAGCCCGAACGATATCCAACGGAGGAGTCACGTGTTGGGCTTTTTGGAACCTTACTTACGGGACAAGCTCTATCATGGTTTGCTCCTTTGTTTGAGAAACGATCATCCATATTAAACAACTTCGAAACCTTTTTGGAAGCATTTGCGGAAGCATTTGGTGAACATGATAAGGTTCGATGGGCTACAACAAAGATCCGGTCGCTACGACAAGGAATGCGTTCTATATCAGTCTATGCTTCGGATTTCAGGCAATTAGTATGCGACATCAATTGGGATGAAGAAGCGTTGATGAGTCAATTCTATTGGGGTTTAAGAGATGATGTGAAGGATTTGCTGTTAACTCCTCCTGATCCACGAACGCTCAATGAAGCCATTAGCCAAGCTGTGAAGTGCGATAATCGCCTATTCCAACGTCGCCAAGACCAACGCTCAAGACAACATACAATTCGCCATGCCCCAACTATGTCGGCAAGTAGTGTAAATTCGCATTCAGAGGTAGAAGACATACAAATTGATGTGGTACGTATCAAATTTCTTACTATAGAAGAAAAAAAGCGACGCATGGAGGAAAATTTATGCTTGTATTGCGGTGGAGAAGGCTACAAAGTCGAAAACTGCCCCAAAAAGTAAAATCGAGGCATAGTCAAGACTAGGAGAGTATTTGTTCAGGAAAACGAGGATGCCCAGCCACAGTAGGAACCGTGCGGCTGGACAATGAAATATCCCAACAACAATCAGGTCCCTTTCTTTCTGTCCAACCTGCACTTTGTTTTACAATCCCTCTATTTATCGGCCCTCAAAAACTGAGAACCTTAGCACTACTAGACTCAGGAGCATCTGCTTGTTTTTTAGACGAAGAATTTGCAAAGCGTCATAAGATCCTTTTAGTACAAAAATCAAAACCTGTTCATGTTGAGGTCATAGATGGGCAACCTTTATTGTCTGGTAGCATCACCCATGAATCAAAACCTATAGAAGTAACGTTTAAAGACCATAGTAGTCATATTATTTTTAATATTATTAGAATCCCATCAAATCCTATTATTCTTGGTCTTTCTTGGTTAGAAAAACATAATCCATTGATAGATTGGAGGTTGCGGAAGATGACTTTTCCTACAAAACCACCCAAGAAAAAACCTAGTAAAAAACCTCAAAAAAAGAAATCTTTATTCATTAGAGCAAGAGCGTTTATAAGATCATCTAAGGAAGGCACTCCATTTGTCATTTATGCGGCTCCAACTACCGAGGAGAAGATCTCAACAGCAAGTATACCGGAGCAATAAAAAGATTTTGAAGACGTGTTTCAAAAGAAGAACGCCGACATACTACCGGAACACCGACCATATGATTGTGCCATAGACTTGCAAGAAGGAGCACAACCACCTTTTGGCCCAATCTACAATCTATCGCAAATGGAGTTGGCAGAGTTACGAAAGTACATCGACGAGAATCTAGCCAAGAACTTCATTCGTCATTCAAAATCATCAGCTAGAGCACCCATCTTATTTGTGAAGAAGAAAGATGGATCATTACGGATGTGTGTGGACTATCGAGGCCTCAACAAGGTAACAAAGAAAAATCGTTACCCATTACCCTTGATTTCTAGTCTCTTAGAACAACTTGGACGTGTGAAGATCTTTACAAAAATTGATCTAAGGGGAGCTTATAATCTCATACGAATCAAGGAAGGAGATGAGTGGAAGACAGCATTCCGTACAAGGTATGGTCATTTCGAATATAATGTCATGCCTTTTGGTCTTACCAATGCTCCAGTGGTTTTCCAACATATGATGAATGACATCTTTCGAGAACATCTCGACGATTTTGTTGTCATCTACTTGGACGATATTCTAATATTCTCTAAAAATGAGAAAGAGCATGAGGAGCATGTTCGTTTGGTCTGGGAGAAACTACGCAAGCGAAGACTATATGCCAAATTAGAAAAGTGTTTATTTCACCAGACGGAGATGGAATTTTTGGGGTTCATTGCGACTACAGAAGGTTTGAAGATGGACCCCAAGAAAGTAGAAGCAATCATGTCTTGGGAGGTTCCGAAGACGGTTAGAGACGTACAATGCTTTCTTGGTTTTGCTAACTTCTATCGAATCTTCACCAAAAATTATTCTCAAGTTGCTGCTCCTCTCACTCGATTAACATGCAAGGATAAGTTGGAATGGAGACCTTTGGCGGAGAAGGCGTTTCAAGATTTGAAGACAACATTTACTACAGCTCCAATTTTGGTACATCCAGACTTTACAAAGGCCTTCTATTTAGAAACTGATGCTTCAAATTTTGCTTTGGGAGCTGTGCTTTCACAAATGAGTGAAGATAAGAAGCTCCATCCAGTTGCATTCTATTCTCGGAAGTTCTCTGCTGCTGAAATCAATTATGAGATCCACGATAAGGAACTTCTTGCTATAGTGGATTCTTTCGAAGAATGGCGTCACTTTCTTGAAGGAGCTGCACATCCAGTAACCGTATATACGGATTACAAGAATTTGGAGTATTTCATGACGGCTCGAGTTTTAAATCGGCGTCAAGCTTGGTAGAATATGTCGCTATCTAGATTCGATTTTGTTATCACTTATCGACCTGGAAGGCAGCAAGGACTATCCGATGCTTTATCAAGGAGATCGTATCTTGCACCAAATGCCGGAGAAGTAGCGTTTGATCAACAATGTACAACGTTATTGAAGCCAGAGAGATTTCAACTTTATGCTACTATTGTATCATTTGATGCTGACTTCCTAAACCAGGTACGTGCTATGACCATTAAAGATTCAGTAGCCATTGATATCAAGCAACGTACCAATGACGACAAGTTCAAGGTGGAGGGAGATCTTTTATACTTTGAAGAGCGATTGTACATTCCAAAAGGACTAGCACGACTCCGAGTTCTTCAATCTCGCCATGATTTTCCAGCTGCGGGATATTTTGGATTCAACAAGACCATGGAGCTTATTTCTCGAGATTTTTGGTGGCCCCAAATGTAGAAGGATGTGAAAGATTTTGTCCTCTCTTGTGACATCTGTTCAAGATCTAAGAATCCTCGGCATCACCCTTATGGACTTCTACAGCTATTGCCAATTCCACGTCGACCATGGTCTTCAATTTCTATGGACTTCATCACGGACTTGCCATCATCAAACTCATTTGACAACATCTTTGTCGTGGTAGATCGGCTTACGAAGATGGCACACTTTGTTCCTTGTAAGAAGACATCATCCAATGAAGTCACAGCAAGACTCTTTCTCGATAATGTGTATCGATATCACGGACTACAAGATGATATCATATCAGATCGAGGTACCCAGTTCGTGTCAAAGTTTTGGAGATCTCTTTTTGGGATATTGAAGGTGGATATCAAGCATTCTTCAGCTTTTCATCCTCAAACTGATGGCCAAACGGAACGGGTGAACCAAGTCTTGGAGCAGTACTTACGATGCACCATCAACTATCAGCAAGACGATTGGACTGCATATCTACCGCTAGCCGAGTTTGCATATAACAACACCCTCCATGCGTCGACTCAACAAACACCATTCTTTTCCAACTATGGATATCATCCGAAGCTTGATTTATTGAGTCAGTCAACAAATAACAATCCAGTAGCTGAAGGATTTGCGAAGCAACTATCAGAGCTTCAAACAATGTTGAAGCTTCAATTACAATCCGCTCAAGAATCCTATAAGACGTCTGTAGATAGATTTCGGAATCCAGCACCTACTTTCAAAGTTGGAGACAAAGCCTGGTTTCTTCGACGAAATATCAAGACCAAGCGACCATGTGATAAGTTGGACTATCGAAGATTGGGACCATTTATCATCCAGAAGCAAATTAATCCAGTGGCATACCGGCTGGAGTTACCGGCTTCTATGAAGGTACATCCAGTCTTTCATGTTTCTCTGTTGGAACCTTATCGAGAGTCATCTTTTCCTGGAAGAGTGCAATGTCCGCCACCTAGTATTGAAATCGAGAACCACGAAGAATACGAGGTTGAAAAGGTATTGGATTCACGGCGAAGGTGGGAAAAGTTAGAATATATTGTTCATTGGTATGGCTATGACATTAATGAGCAAACGTGGGAGCCAGTTGAAAATCTTACGAATGCGCCACAAAAGGTACAGGAGTTTCATCAACGACATCCCGATAAACCTAAATCAATTTGATGATAGCTTCTTTCTAAAGCTTGTTCTCCCAACAATATAAGAAAAGGGGAGAGCACCAACAAAATTCATAGTTGATGTAGTTATTTTCTCCAAGATAGATCGTAGTTTGGTCTTTTGATATGGATAGCCAAGAGATAGATACTATGCCAGTCAGAGTATCGCAACCGAGTAGCTCACGAAGGCGACTCCGAGATGAAGAACTACATGTACCACGACGACGATGGAGGATACCGAGTAATCGATCACTGGTGATCGTATTTGAGATCGAACCTGCTTACGATGGTCAACCAGAAGGCGTGTTTGCAAGACAATTTCACAATGAGGACACGGAAGTTCATGCTTGGTCAGAAGTCGAAGGTGTGGGCCACTACCGTTGGCTTCAAGGGTCGATGAACCACTTGCCTCGTGAACAATAGTTGGAGTTCATAGCAGAAGTTATGCGACAGATCTTCATTTTCTTGCGTTGGTACTGATCAAAAACATTGCTTCTCAGAGACCTCGAAGCTAAAGGAGGGGGTGATGTTAGGGACATATTCCTTAAAACTTTCTAGAGAGAAGTTTCTAGAACCTTCTAGAAAACAAGCCTCTGGAACCTTCTAGAAAACAAGCCTCTGGAACCTTCTAGAAGAGAAGCCTCTGGAACCTTTTAGAGAGAAGTTTCTAGAAGCTTCTAGAAAGGAAGTCTCTGGAACCTTCTAGAAGAGAAGTTTCTAGAAGCTTCTAGAAAGGAATCCCCTGGAACTTTCTAGAAGCTTCCTAGTTAATAGAAGTAGCTCGAGAAGTTTTTAGAACCTTCTAGAAAAGAAGCCTCTGGAACCTTCTAGAAGCTTCTTAGTTAATAGAAGTAGCTCGAGAAGCTTCATAAGTAGGAGTATATATAGGGATCGAGGCTGAAGAGTTCTTCAGTCTCGACAACACATCTCTTGGAGTTCTAGCTCACCTTTCTGGTGTTGTTCTTGTACTCATCTGTTTAATCTAGTTTTGCCACTTCTTCTTGAACTTCTTGTTAGATTTCAAGTCTGTATTTTGTGTCCATGACAAAAGCTCCTCAAGTAGAATGAGCCATTGTACATGGAAGGAGAAAAGCTCCAACCAAAGCAAAGGCAAGCCAAACAAAAACAAAACCTTTAAAAGGAAATTTGAAACAGAAGACCTCAAGATCAAGAAAGATCAAGGTGGTAGAGATAAGAAATTTTTTCCATGATAATGACACTTATTATAAATATCAACAAAATGGTCATATGGCCAGAGATTGTACTAATGAGCCTAAGTCTAATTCTTCAAAAGGCAAGAAGGTATTGAATACCATAAGAGAGGTTATACCTATAAATCTTGTTTTGCCTATAAGGCCTAAGGCCATATTTGAGGAATCACATGTGTAATTATCTTTAAAGCAAGGTGTAAAGATTAAGAAGAGTCTTCATCTTCAAACTAGGACACTTGAAGGAGGATTCGAGGTAAAGTTAAATGTATTAAGTCATCAAAAAGGATTAGTCTTCTTAAAAGATAAGAGGAAGGATACTAACATTTCACTATTGCTTGATTCAAGAGCCACAAAGTTGTTCGTAAGTTTGAGATGCATCGCATGCTTATGATTGAAGATGGAGCCAACCAAAGAAGTGGTGAAGATGGCATTTACACAAAGAAGCAGTCTGGCAACACATGTAGTTGCAAGCTTAAGTTTTGAAGTAGGTGACATCCAAATAGTGGAAGATTTCACAGTGTGTGACCTCAATGGTGTTGATTTTGTGTTAGACAATATAATCATTGATTTTTATAGAGTTGAGATTACGAGAAGACCTAAACTGGAAGTTGTGATAGTTGGGAGAGATAGAAAGCCAACTATTCTACCTCATACAAGTGAACCTAGTTTAGAAGGCCTAGGCATCAACTTGATTAGTCAGGGACAACTAAGTGGTAATATATTCTGTTTATTGCTTCAAGCATATGCAATGAATAAAGAAGGTTTAACACAAAATTTAAAGTGCCTACCTCAAAATATTCTGAGTGTACTTGAAAAGTTCAAGGACATGGTGACTAATGACTTGCCAAAGGAACTACCACCAAGAAGGGTGGTAGATCATAAGATAGACTTAGTACCAGGCCCAACACCGCCTAGTAAAGCCCCTTATAGACTCAACCAAAGAGAGTTGGAAGAGTTGAAGAGACAACTCATGAAGTTGTTGGCAAAAGGGTACATTAGACCAAGCAAGTCACCATTTGGAGCTCCAATTTTTTTTATCAGCAAAAAGGACGGAAAGTTTCAAATGTGTGTAGACTACAGAGCCCTCAACAAGATCACTATAAAAAACAACTATCATCTACCAAAGACAGATGACTTAATGGATAGGTTGACAAAAGCCAAATTCTTTACAAAGAAAGACCTTAAGTCAAGTTACTATCAAATAAGAGCGGCTAGTGAAGATGTTGAGAAAATAGCTTATAGGACAAGGTATCGATCATATGAATTCGTGGTAATGCCTTTTGGGTTGTGTAATGCACCTGCCACATTTATCACAATGATAAATTCAATATTCCATAAAGAAACAAATGAGTATGTAATCATCTATATTGATGATATTTTAATATACTCCAAGACTGAGGAGGAACATATGAAGCATATAGAAATTATGCTTGATAAACTAAGACACAACCAGTTTTATGCTAATACAGAGAAAAGTGAGTTTGCACTCTGAGAAATTGAGTTCCTGGGTCATGTTTGCAACAATGAAGGAATTAAAGCTGATTCTAGAAAGTTGAAGGCAATCAAAGAGTAGAAAGTGCCTCTAACTCAAAAGGGAGTGAGAGCCTTCTTAGGACTAGCAAACTACTATAGAAAGTTTATAAGGTGAAATCCTTTTCCATTCTCAATTCATTATCACACAAGTGGGTGCAAAGATGGACTAGACCTTACGAAGTTTTAAAGGTAATACATAAAGATGTATACCTCATTGATATTACGAAAAAAGGCAGGTTTCACCTTGTATTCCATGTCTCAGTGTTGAAGAAATTTATTCCAGATAAAAAAGGATTTCACCTTGAACAAATATTGAGGCCAAAGCCTTCATATGGTCTGTGGAATAAGATACTAGGACAAGTAAATGGAATAGTAGGGAAGAAAAGACTAAGCTAGGACTTAGTGTATCAATGTACTTTTGAAGGATTTCTAGTAACAGAATATCAATGGATTTCTGCAAACTATCTAAGGTACGTTAAACCACTCAGTGATGCTTATGAAGCAAGAATGGAAAGTGTGGACAAAGAAAAGAGGAGTAGCAAAAGAAAGACTCCGAAATGATGAGGACATCATTCCCTCAAAAGTGAGAAAAGGAACTTAAAAAGCAAACACAAAAAAAAAAAAAAAAAAAAAAAAAAAAAAAAAAAAAAAACTAACAATGCGAAATTAAAATCTCAGTTAGAAATGAGGTTAAGTAGAAGAGTTAAGTAGTGGATTTACTAGAAATAGTAGTGCCACTAAGCTAGCTCTTGAAGCAAAGTAAAAGAAGCTTACTCGAGACAAGGGTGAGGCCGTCAATCTAGCCTTATAAGGATTGGTTTGTAGTTTTTACGAAAGCAAAACGTGAGAGTTGCTTCTCATGTCAAAAAAGGGATACAAAGGCTAATGCAGGGTGAGTCTTAGTATGGATCTAGTGGTCAAGCAATCATCCATTACACACCCAGTTGGAATGGGGCTCTGGAAAGGAAACAAAACTATGGAAACTAAGATGAAAGGGAGAGGGGTGACAAAGAAAAACCCTCTCAAAATAAGTAATGAGCGTTAGATAAGGAATAGCGACCTTATCATCTTAAGAAGAAAAGAAGTCCACTGGAAAGGTCTATATAAGAAGGCATATGACATGAAGGTTAATGCGGACATTAATGCTCAAAGTGGAGGAGTATGTCACCTACTTAAAGTAGGCAAAAAAGAGGTGACTCGTGTAGGGATTCCACCATGAAGGATGGAAGTAAGAAGCGGGTATCAAAAAGAAGAAGTGGGTATCAAAAGTAAGAAGCGGGTACCAAAAGAGGTGCCTCAAGATTTCCGCCATGAATCGGGAGTGGAGTCGTAGTCTGAGTCAGACAATGTAAGGGTTGGCCGATAACTAACCAAAGGGCTGGTTGGGTGCAGGTAGCGAGTACTGCTGATTCTTGGTGAAAAATTGGAGTATTACAAGTATATATAGAGACAAAAGTGAAGCCTTCTTCACTCTTATCAATTCCTTTCTTGCTTCCAATCTGGTTTCAAGGGTCTCTAGTTTTCTTAGCTTTTGGCAATAGCCATTCTAATTTCTTTCTTAATATATATATCAAGTTATTTCTATTTTGTTATCTTTCTTTGAGAGAAGTTTCACTTGTTTATTTATTTTTATCATGTTCTTGTTCTTGACAGATTAACAAGAGTACACTTACAATATTAGAGCTTTATCTAATATTGATTAAGAGTGGATTATTCTTTTTTTAAAAAAAAACATAAGCATATTAGAAGTTGCGGATTACCCTCTTCTAAACTGATGTTGTCTTTAATGTTTTCTTTGTTCTCAAGTCCTCTCTTCTATTTATCTTGAGTGATATTAGATATCTTTTCTTTTCTAAGTATTATCATGGTAGAACTTATTGAAATGAAGAGTGCAATGGTACAAATGTAAGAGCAATTGAGGGAATTAATGCTTGCGATGCATCAACTCAATTTACCACTCCGAGGAACAATAAGATTGGTAGGAAGTGAAGATATAGAAATGATTGGAGCTGCTTCAACATCTGTACCAAATCATATCCCTTCTCTTATGGTGGAATGTCCTTCCAGTGTTAAGAAACCAAGAATTATCCTATCCGAGAAGTTTGATGGCACCAAATCAAAGTTTAGAGGATTTATGAATCAAGTACAACTTGTGATTGAACTTCAATCCCAAAGCTATCCAATTTTAGGATCACAAGTTACATTCATTAGTACGCTTCTTTTAGGTTTAGCATTATCATGGTTTTTATCTTTTTTCCAATGATAAGATCCAATATTGGATAATCTAGAGGCTTTTTTAGTGGAATTTTGATCTATGTATGGAGAACATGATGCAATTTGTATTGCAACCAATAAGTTTCATATTTTGCAACAAGGCAATCAATCAATAATATTCTATGCATCACAATTTGATAACTTGTAACTAATATCAAGTACGATGATTGTGCATTTATTAGCCAATTTCTCTACAGATTATAATTTGAGGTAAAAAAATTAATGCTCAACTTATCTGATCTTCAAACATTGAGTCAAGTAATTGACTTTGCTATGAAGTGTGACAATCGTCTCTTTGAATTTTGTTTTGAGAACCATACAAGTGGACCTCAACATTACTATAATTCAATGGCAACACCAACATCTCTTCAACACATACATTAAGAAGTAGAGGATATATAAATTGATGTGGTACGTTTCAAACCTCTTATTGAGCAAAAGAAGACTCATTGTCATTAGGAAGGATTGTGCTTATATTGTGGAGAACCTAAGCACACTGTTCAACATTGCCCAAAGAAGCGATGCAACCATAAAATGAGGAGTATGGCAATCAAAAGAGATAGCATGTCAGAAAATAAATTTGTCTAGCTATAATAGGGACCGTGCAACTGGAACCCTATACAACGCCTAATGAAGGTCCTATCCTCTCCTCAGAACCGTCTTTATGTTTAACGTTAAATGTTATTCTAGGACCTTAACATCAAAAAGCCTCTGCCTTGCTAGATTCAGAAGCCTTAGCATGTTTCTTAAATGAAGAATTTGTTAAAAGACATAGCATATTTTTAGTGAAGAAAACTAAACCTGTTCATGTAGAAGTCATAGATGGTTGTCCATTGTCTTCAAGATATGTTACTCATGAAACTCTTCCTATAGAAATAGCAACTAACGTTCATAATAGCTTTGTAATATTTAATAACATTAGATCTCCTTCTAATCTAGTCAATTTAGGTTTATTATGGCTAGAAAAATATAATTCTAAAATAGATTGGACTTCTCGTAGTCTTGATTTTTCTGAAAGTATAACTAAGAGCATAATTAAACAAGTAAAAAGTCATAAGTCTAGTATAATTAAATCTATATTTGTAGATGGAAGAGCTTTCTTGCATGCTGCATAAGAAGGACCACCTTGTGTCATTTATGCCACACCTGTTTGTACTGGTGGAAAGACTTCAAGTGGCATTCCAAGCCAAT
Organism: Physcomitrium patens; assembly: GCF_059467195.1. Classification (NCBI taxonomy): domain Eukaryota; kingdom Viridiplantae; phylum Streptophyta; class Bryopsida; order Funariales; family Funariaceae; genus Physcomitrium; species Physcomitrium patens. The sequence goes on along the minus strand of NC_143429.1, from coordinate 10,667,290 downwards.
ATCAATATTTTCAAGATATATTTGAAAAAAAAAATGTGAATATTCTTGCAAAATATTGTTCCTATGATTCCTTAATTGACCTTCAAGAAGGAGCACAACTGCCATTTGGATCAATCTACAATTTATCTCAAAATGGGTTGGCTGAATTCAAAGAGTATATTAAAAAAAAATCTAGCCAAGAACTTCATACGCCATTCCAAATTTCTAGTAGGAGCTCCAATTTTATTTGTGAAGAAAAAAGATGGATCATTATGGATGTGTGTTGATTATTGAGGACTCAACAAAACCACTATCAAAAATAGGTACCCGCTACTTTTGATATCTGGACTCCTTGATCAAATAAATTAAGCTAAGATCTATATAAAAATAGATCTATGAAGTGCATACAATCTGGTACGCATTAAAGAGAGAGATGAATGGAAGATTATATTTTGAACAAGATATGGATATTTCGAATACAACGTCATGTCTTATGGACTTATAAATACACCAACAGCATTCCAATATCTAATAAATGATGTCTTTCGAGAGTTTTTAGATGATTTTATTGTTTGTTACCTAGACGACATCTTAATCTATTCTAAGAACATAGAAGAACATGAATTTCATGTTTGTCATGTATTACAAAAACTAAGAGATGTAGGATTCTATGCCAAGATAGAAAAGTATGTATTTCATACTACTTAAGTTGACTTCTTAAGATACATCATTTCAAATGATGAACTTATGATAGATCCTAAGAAAGTTCAAAGTATTAGGGTTTGGAAGATCCGAAAAATGGTAAGAGATGTCTAATACTTTTTGGAATTTGCCAACTACTATTGGATCTTCATCAAAGACTTCTTTCAAGTTGCGGCTCTACTTACATGTTTGACTTGTAAAGACAAACTTCAATGGAATCAAGAAGTTGAAGTAGCATTTATAGCTTTGAAGATAGCCTTTGTTTCTGCACCAATCTTGTATCGCGTCAATTTTTCTAAGCCATTTTTTATAGAAACAAACGCATCAAACTTTACTTTGGGTACCATATTGTCACAAATGGAAAGAGATGATAAACTTCATCCAATAGCTTTTTATTCTAGAAAATTTTTAATAGCCGAAATCAACTACGAGATCCACAACAAAGAACTCCTTACAATTGTGGATTCATTTCAAGAATGGTGCTATTATCTAGAAGGTGCTTCTAGTCCAATCACAGTATATATAGATCAGAAGAACCTTCAATATTTTATGTCAACATGTATTTTGAATTTTTGCCAAGCTCGTTGGGATATGTCTTTGTCAAGATTCAAATTCAAGATCACTTATCAACTAGGAAAACATCAAGGTTTGTCAGATGTACTTTCAAAACAAACTTACCTTGCACCAAAGGAAGGAGATGCTACTTTCGATCAACAACGGATAATTCTCTTTATGCTAGAGTATCTTCATCTTCAAGCAATGAAATCAACACTAACTATTGATTCAACTTTCATTAAGCAAGTTCAGTCAAGTATGTCTTTTGATCGTCTTATTCATGATATTAAGAAAAATCCTTCAAAATCTCATGATACTTCCAAGTTTGAATTCAAGAACAATCTACTATATTTTGAGGAACGTCTATATGTTCTAGAAGGTGAAGCTCAATTACATGTTCTTCAAGCTTGTCATGACTTTCCAACAGCAGGACATTTTTGATATAATAAAACTTTGGAACTAATATCCAGAGACTTTTGGTGGCCCCAAATGTATAATAATCAAAGATTTTGTACAATCTTGTGATGTTTGTTCGAGATCAAAAACTCCTTGTCATCAACCTTACGGACTTTTTCAACCATTCTCTATTCTAGAACAACCATGGTCTTCTATTTCTATGGATTTTATCATTAATCTTCCAATCTCATATTCTTATGGCTTTATATTTGTGATAGTAGATCGTTTTAGTAAGATAGCATATTTTATACCATGTACAAAATATATCACAGGTGAAGAAATAGCTAAGCTCTTTCTTAACAATATCTATCGCTATCATGGATTACCTAAGGATATTATATCAGATAGGGAAACTCAATTTATATCAAGATTTTGGCGGACTCTTTTTAAGATTCTAAAAATGAGTATAAAACTATCTTTGGTATTCTATCCTCAAACTAATGGACAAATGGAGCTTGTTAATCAAGTTTTGGAGCAGTATTTAAGATGTACTATTAACTATCAACAAGATGATTAAACAGCTCTTTTACCATTCGCACAGTTTGCTTACAATAACATCGTATATTCTTCTACAAAACAAACAGCTTTCTTTGCAAATTATGGTTATTATCTATGACTTGATACTTTTGATTTTTTAAAAGTTGATAATCCTACTGCAAAAGATTTGGCAATTCATTTGTCAGAGCTACATGCAATGATGAAGGCACAGTTAAAAGAAGCTCAAGAACAACAAAAGGTCAATGTGAATGTCTATCGAAAGGAACAACCACCATTCCACATAGGTGATAAGATATGGTTACTTTGTCACAATATCAAGACCACTCATCCTTGTGATAAGTTGGACTATCAAAGGCTTGGACCATTTTTTATTTTTGTACAAATCAATCTAGTTGCATATCGTTTATATCTATCGGAGTCAATAAAAATCCATCCAGTATTCCACATATCTCTTCTAGAACGATACAAGATAGTGGACATACAAAGAAGAAGACAAGCTCCACCTCCTCTCATAGAAGTGGACAATAATGAAGAATATGAAGTGGAAGAAGTTTTAGATTCAAGGCGGCACCAAAATAAATTAAAATATCTTGTCCATTGATGCAGATATGATATTAGTGAATGCACATGGAAGCCAGTAAAGAATCTTGCAAATGCAACAAAGGTTGTGGAGGCTTTTTATCAATGACATCCATCAAAATGAAGATGAAAACTTTTTTTATAAAAGAAACAAGATCTAGGTAAGATAACATTCTACTTTCAATCCTTGTTTATAGCTTCTTTGTAGTTGTGATGTTAAGGAGATGGAGAATCAACAACTAGCAGATTTGACTTAAGAGCCTTTGTTTGTTGACATGTCAGACGAGATATTGTAATTG